>NC_067398.1:339193337-339340837 GCF_016432865.1 Antechinus flavipes | reverse complement strand
AGGAATCTAGAGGGAAGGGAAATGAAATCTGTTAAGTAAAAATAAACCATTTTTTTTCCTGTTGCTCTAATAGCACCTTTCTCCTTCCCTTTCTACTCCCAACCTGCTGGGATTTGTACAAGGCTATCTACTGGGCAAGAGCTCAGATGTGGAACAATAGAATAAGAATAGTAGAAAGAATTCTGGGCCTGAAATCAGGAGAGAACTGGCTTTGATAATTAGTGACTGTAGGGGTCAATAACTAAGCCTCAATTTTCTCATCGCTAGTAAATAATGAGACTAACACCTACCTCAACAGGATTATCACTAGAATCAAATAATATAATGCATATAAAAGACTTTGGAAATCTTAACATTCCACATAAATGCCATATTAATTATTATTTTACTATTAAGATTATATATGTATATATTTAATATATAATTAATAATATGAAGACAATTATAATACAGATATACAAAATTAGTCATGGTATACACCAGCAAGAAAATAGTCATGATTGAATTTTACTGAGTCTTGTCAGTAATCTGACTGTTAGAGAAAAATCAACATGTAGGATCATAGATTCAGAGATGGTAGGAACTTTATTGGCCATCTACTCCTATCTTCTCATTTTACAGACTGAGCGAGCTTAAGTGGCTTGCCTATGTTCATAAGGCCAGTATACAACAGTGATGGGGTTGAACTTAGGTCTTCTTTATTCTAAGTTCAGCACTCAATCCAAAAGAGGTTTTCATAGAGAGAAAAAGAGGAAGGAAGGGGAAAGGGTCACAACACAAGTCATGGAGTTCTATGATAGGATATAGGATAAAGTAAGGGACATATCACAGAGAGATATAAGAAGGGAAATGAACCAGGGAGATTAAAGACTCAAAGGTAAGTATAAAATCCTTTTTCTTCCTGACATTCATATATCTGTGCCTGAAGCTTATGAATATCATAATCAGACCTACAATTTCCTTACCTTTAAATCAATCAAGCCACATTCAGAGGCAATACTTGCACAGAGATATCCAATAGATATTAATTTGTGAGCCAAGGGAAAGCCTTGTTTGCTAATTATTTGAAATTTTCATGTATATCTGCTATGGAATAAGAGTAAAATAGATTTTCTTACTTATTATATTTGATAGCTCTGAGCCTACTTTGTTCAAACATCAGCTAATTTAAATGATCTTTCACATATGAATTGGTCATAGATAGCTACTATGATCCCTTCAAACTCTCAAATTCTATGATTCCACTGAATCATAAAGGTAAAAAAAAAAAAAATCTCCTACACTGCATCTGGACTTCCTGATGATCTGATTCTTACTAATCAAAGAATTTCCCACAACAATTGGTGATTTCATAGTGAGAAGGGAACTAACTTAATTATTTTCAGGCTAAGCATTTACATCAACAATCTTGAGTCTCCACCCAAAATTAACTCTCTCTCTCTCTCTCTCTCTCTCTCTCTCTCTCTCTCTCTCTCTCTCTCTCTCTCTCTCTCTCTATCGCCTCTCCTCTCCTCTCCTCTCCTCTCCTCTCCTCTTCTCTCCTTTCCTCTTCTCTCCTTTCCCCTTCTCTTCTCTCTTCTCTTCTCTTCTCTTCTCTTCTCTTCTCTTCTCTTCTCTCTCTCTCTCCATTTCTGTTTCTTTCCATTTCTCTCTGTCTCTCTGTCCCTTTCTCTCTCTTTCTCGGTTTCTCTCTGTCTCTGTGTGTGTGTGTCTCTGTCTCTGCCTCTGTCTCTCTTTGTATGAGGAATTGTTACATATTCTTTAAAGTCAAATGCCACCTCCTCCACAAAGCTTCCCTGGTATCCTATGTCTGTCTGTCTGTCTACACAATAGAGAGAGAGAGAGACAGAGAAAGACAGAGAGACAGAGACAGAGAGAAATTTAGATACATAGATATCTAGATATCTATAGATAATACATAAATATATGTAGGATGAGATCCAACTAGAATTCCTTCAGGTAGGAAATTCTCAGTGAGAAATTCCCACTACTTGGCTAGAAGCTGGAAAATGAATGGATGCCCATCAATTGGAGAATGGCTGGGTAAATTGTGGTATATGAATGTTATGGAATATTATTGTTCTGTAAGAAATGACCAGCAGGATGAATACAGAGAGGCTTGGAGAGACTTACATGAACTGATGCTATGTGAAATGAGCAGAACCAGGAGATCATTATATACTTCAACAACAATGCTGTATGAGGATGTATTCTGATGGAAGTGGATCTCTTCGAGAAAGAGACCTAACTCAGTTTTAATTGATCAATGATGGACAGAAGCAACTACATCCAGAGAAAGAACACTGGGAAATGAATGTAAACTATTTGCATTTTTGTTTTTCTTCCTGGGTTATTTTTATCTTCTGAATTCAATTCTCCCTGTGCAACAAGAGAACTGTTTGGTGCTGCACATATATATTGTATCTAGGATATACTGTAACCTATTTAACATGTAAAGGACTGCTTGCCATCTGGGGGAGGGGGTAGAGGGAGGGAGGGGAAAAATTGGATCAGAAGTGAGTGCAAGGGATAATGCTGTAAAAAATTACCCTGGCATGGATTCTGTCAATAAAAAGTTATTTTAAAAAAAAAAAGCAATTCTTACTACTAATTCAAATGAGAACCTATTCTTCCACTTGTAGTCTTAGAGATACCAGATAATGGTCTGAGGATCAGAAAACCAGCGTGTTTCAGAAGCAGGGCCTGAACCCAGGTCTTATATGCATGTGTGTGTGTGTGTGTGTGTGTGTGTGTGTGTATTTTTTAACCTTTTTTCGCAAGGCAGTTGGGATTAAGTGAGTTGCCCAGGGTCACACAGCTAATAGCTATTTAGTGTCTAACTCAGGTACTCCTGACACCAAAACTGGTGCTCTATCCACCGTGCCATCTAGCCACCGTAAACTCAGGTCTATATAACAGAGAGAGCAATTCTCTACCTACCACAGCAAACTTCCACATTGCTCCGTATTTCACACATCTATAAATATGAGACATAATACATTCCCTCTGTAATAATCCCCAATCCTTAGGGAGCTTAGCTGGGCCCACTGATGGAGATGCTACAGCCCGAAGGGTATCCTTGTCTTCTTAAAGAACTAGGAAAGCTTAGCTCCAAGCCCTGGCCCCGAGCCCTCTGATGTGCCTCTAACTCATCTTTCATGCGTAGTTTCATGTAGCTTACTCAGAAGCACAGCCTGTTCCAAAAGCTCAAATGCCAAAGGGAGGAGGCACACTCCCCCACCCAGCTAATGCTTTGATCTTCCTCTTCACAATTCCCTTTCAAACAGTGTCTTGGGGGTTTTAATGATTTTTTTCCCAAGGTCACTAGTACTACCACCACATCTTATTCTATACCACAAAAGAACAATTTAAACTATAACAGGAATAGAAAATCCCAAGTTTAACCCCAAGCTCTACCACTAACTTTTCAACAATTTTTCTTCTCTGGATCCTCAGTTCCCTGCTATGCAATGAGGACCCTGGACAAAATGACCTTAAGATCTAGTCCAATTCAATGTGTCCAAACCTCCTATACAGCACAGCCTTTTTTCAAAGATTAAAAAATCAACCATTTTTAAAAACCATACAACAGTGTTATAGGTGGTACAATGGATAGAAGCCTGCACTTGGAGTCAGGAAGACCTGCATTCAAATCCAGCCTCAGATATTTACTAGCCATGTACCTTTGGAAGTCATTTAACCTCTTTTTGCCCCAGTTTCCTCAACTATAAAGTTGGAGTAATAATAATAGCACCTACCTCCCAAGGCTGTTGTGAGATTAAATGAGATAATATTTGTAAAGTGCTTTAACAGTACCTAGCACCATATAAATGTTATGACCTTCATCATCATCATCATCATCATCATTACTGGAAACAGGGAGTGAAAAGGGTGGTATAAAATCAGGGAATCAGTCAAAATAGTTTGCTTGTCATCACATTTTCCAGTTGATCATTTTATTTTTTACTTTGTCTATTTTGGAGCTGGGTAGACATAGACATTGCCAACAATGACAAACTGTACTGAATTGTTGATAATTATCTGCATGATTCAGATGTTTATAGAATGAAAAGAAAGGCAAAAATAATTTTTATCCTATCTGATCTAGATAACCTGATTATGTTCATTTAAAAAGACAATCACCTGAAAACAATTCAATTACTAATTTCATTCATCCATTCATTTTTGGTCTGCATCAATTGAGTTGAGGGCCTTATGCTGGACACTCAGACAGAAAGAAAGGAATAAAACAAGACCCCAACCTCCATAGATATTTGGGTACATAATTAAATGAACAAAATATTCTGAGAATTTAAAAGAAGGGAGAAATTGATTCTGGCTAGGAACAAGGTTTTCTGGATAGGATTTTAATAGATTAATTAATCTAAATTAGATTAATAGATCTAATTTAAATAGATTATTTAACATAATAATGTTAAGATTTCTTTCTTAACAAGAAAAGAGCTTATTTCAGGCATGGAAGTTTATGGGATGAGTAAAAGCAGTGAAAGGGAAGTAAAGATAGAAAGGCAGATAGGGACCAGATTGCTGGGGATCTTGGATATCAGTATAAGAAGTTTATAAATTCTAGAGGTACTAAAGGTTTATGGTGGAAAGATAGCTATGGATCAACATAAGAGGTAATTACCATCTAAAGTCAGGTGACTTAAATAGGAAGAGATAAGACATATGGAATATGGGTGCCAAAGAAGAAGAGCATTAATAGGATTTGGCAGATAATTTGAATAAAGAGAAAAATAGAGGAAGGAGAGAAAAAGTGAAAATATTGATCCTGGGTGATTGGAAGCCTGGGTGGTGGTAACACTGGTAAAAATCAGCAACATTTTTAATATGTTGAGATTAATATTTTAATACATTGATTGTCACTTGAAAATTTGTAAGTGCCCCTTTCTGATTAGAAAAATTCAATTAAAAAAAGAAAAAAAACATATTTTTGTTAAGTTTTTAAACATAGTTATATATGAAATACCAAAAAATAGCTCCACAGAGAAAAGTCATTCATTTGGAGTAAAGGTGACTAAAAGGACATCTAATGTGAGAAATAATTCATTTGAACCCCTACTCTATTCCAATCAGTATTAATCAATTTGATAAAATCATATCAAAGTTCTGTGTATAAAAGCCCAGGGCTGTGAGTTGCAGATTCTAAGGTTATTTGCTTAATTACAGGAAGTTAATCAAGGGCCCTCCATCTTCATTTTTACTTGTCATGATGACCAAACTCAGGGGGGAACTTTGATACCTAAAATTATTTGGTAACAATGAGACAACTATATATTATCTGGTTGTGATTTTTTTGACAGATGTGGATTTTGGTTTTTTTACCATAAGATAGATTTCAGTCATTTCACTCAGGAGAATGTGCTTTGAATTAACAAAAGAATTAATCAAAATCACTTTTCTCAGAAACAACCTCAGGCTTCTAAATGTCTAAGAGTCCTGAGAAGTGAGTCAAAGTCCTCAGAGACATATGTTACTTGGAGAAAAAGCTTTGCTTTTGGAAGAGATGACCAGAGTGGAAAAAAATTCTATTTTACCTTTCCTTGTATTTCTATCCATGATTTGAAAGATGGAAATTCTTCAGAGTCTCAGGTTGTTGACCTGAAAAAGTTCTATGGTTTCCAGGATGAGAGTTCTATTTTGTTGAAAGGGCTGAAAGGACTTGAAATAAGGAGACTCGAAACTCAAGTGTGTGTGTGCTCGAGCTCGGTTTCAGACACAAACACAGAGAAGACTCCAGACATTATACTGTCATACCTACCTAGTTCTCAATAATCATGACTAAAGCCTTATGCACCTTAATTTATGTTCTTTTAAGTTATGGTGTACTTATTAACATGATTCTTCTATTATTAAACTGCAAATTTATATCTTTTACAATGCTTGGTTTGAGTTCTATTTAGTAAACATTTCTGATTGAGTTAATAGTGTCATGTTTAATATATATAGCATAACTTACCATTTAGGAGAGGAAATGAGGGAAAGAGAGAGAAAAAAAATTTTGGAACACAAGGTTTTGCAAGGATGAATGCTGAAAATTATGCGTGTGCTTTGAAAATAAAAAGCTTTATTTAAAAAAAAAGTTAACAGTGTCTTTTTGACTGATTTGTTAAATGGGAAGCATACTAATAGAAGTTCAAGAGCAATAATTGTGAATATTGGAGTTCATTCCTCCTGTTAAGGTTACCGCTAATATCCTAAGAGTGAATTGTAATATTGTGACCAGCTTTTCTGGGAAGCCTTACCAACTGGCCTGGGTGCCAGCTGGGTGAAAGTGCCAATTCAGAAAGCACACCCCCCCTCCCCGCCAAACTAGGAGACATCTACAAATGAAACTAGGAAAGATGCCCAAGTCAAAGACTAAGACTGAGCAGTCACTTATAGTTTTTCCCCAGGTTTTTTAATTCTACCATATGTCACATTTCCTTCATTAGGACATCTGATAGCATTTAATTACTTGGTAAATATGAACATAGATTTAAGAATTCCCAGTCATTCCTTCAGCCCTCTAAATAATAACTTCCAATTATTTGGAAGTTATAGATCTGGGCTTTCAGCACAAAGAATAGCATAAAATGTAAAGAAGAAATACCCCACACAAGGTCATATAGAAGACGCCACATTTAAGAGTTGCCTGTGTTAAATATAGAAAAGTCATGAAACTTCAGTTTTATGTTTCCCTTAGCTCTGTGGTGACCTTAGTCTTTCTTCCCCAGGGGCATTTCCTCCTACATTGTGATAGCACCTTGTTCTCAAATGTCTACTAATGCTCAATAGCGTGTGACTTCAGGATTTGAGGTGTTGCTAAAATTCACAAATACAGATTTACTATGTCAAGAGCAGCTAAGTGAATAGAGTGCAAAGTCTGGAGTCAGCAAGACTCACCTTCTTAAGTTCAAATCTGCCCTCAGACACTTATTAGCTAAGTGACCCTGGATAAGTCACTTAATCCTCTTTGCCTTAGTTTATTAATCTGTAAAATGAGCTGGAGAAGGAAATGGCAAATGATTTCAATATATTGGCCAAGAAAACCCCAAATGGGGTCACAAAGAGTCACACATAATTTTGTTTTCTTTCTCAGTTTTTTTTTCCTTCTTGATCCGATTTTTCTTGTGCAGCAAGCATAACTGTATAACTGTATACATGTGTTGGATTTAACATATATTTTAACATATATAACATGTATGGGACTACCTGCCATCTAGGGGCGGGCGTGGAGAGAAGGAGGGGAAATTTTGGAACAGAAGTGTTTGCAAATGTTGATGTTGAAAAATTACCCATGCATATGTTTTGTAAATAAAAAGCTTTAATAAAAAAAATCTATTGAAAAAAGAGTCACACAATAACTGAACAATAAAATATCAGAATTTGGAGAGAATTTAGATTATATAAATTGAGCCCACATCAGACTCTCGTATAAAGAATAAGAAACAGAAGATAAGAGAAAGACCACTCGGATGATTAGTTGCATATCTCCTGACTCCTATTCTAGATTGCAGACATATTAATTATTTCACAGATCCTGCCAGGAGCACAAGCTCCTTAAAACCCAAGTCTCCTGCTTTAGCATCCTGACTTTCCCATTCCAAAGAATCTGTATTTTAATGAAGGATTTTGTAAGGCCCTTGACCTCTAGATCCCAAAGAACTGAAGTTTGAGGAGGAGAAAGCAGTATTAAATATGAATATTAAAACTGCCAAGTCCTATGGCAGATTGTGGGAGAGAGAGATTGTGGGAAATTCTCTCCTGTCCCACCTCATTGTCCTAAGGCTAACAAGGCCCTAATAGCTCTCCAATCACAGAATCAAGGAATCTTGGAGCTGAAATCTCTCTATCCTTACCTTGACATCATTTAGCCATTTCAAGATCTCAAGGACAACCTATATTTATAGAGATTGGTTTAAAAACAACAACAACAACCTTGCCTCTCAACAGTCATATAAGTTAGGGAGTACATGCTTTATTATCCTCATTTTACATTTACTGAGACCTGGGGAGACAAAATGACTTTTTATATAGTTAGTAACTAGTGGAGCTGCCAATTCAGTCTAGGTCCTCCTGACTTCAGGTTCAGTATACCTCCCACTACATCAAGCTGCCATTCAGGCAAGTACAATATGTACCAAGTTAAAGGGAAGAAAAGTTCTCCAAAACTATACTTGTGTTCAAAAGAATTTTTTTAAAAAAATCAACCTGATATATAGCTTGTATTCCTCATGTTCTATTCAAAATGCTACTAATTAACCCTAGCCCCTGTGTTATTCAAGAAAAGGATGATTTGTAGGTTCATGAAGGCAGTATGAAGGTCAGTTTTTAATCCCATCACTCACTGTAGTCTCCGTCGATAATATACTATATCTTGGAGATGATATTACCTGCATTGTGTGAAACATTGCTTAAAGAGGCTGGGTTTTCCAGGTGATTCTATAATAAATCTGAAAATCCCTTCATTGTAGGATTACCACAAGGGTTTCTGGCCACTTATAACCCTTATTATGGCATTATATATCCTGATACCTTGTTAGAGTACATTTAACACTTTATTACATTAAAGTCTTGCATTTCTTTCAGAGTGAAGGCATGGGGGAATGCTTCAAAAGCAGTTTAGAATGGCAGGAAGAAAACTGTTGGAATTCCCTTCAGTAAATAAGTCAAATAGCACATCCCCCACATAGTATTCAATGTAAACCCAGAGGTGTGTGGGTTGTAATGGATATGGACACCAGAATCTTATTCATGGCAACACTGATTCCATGCATGATTCTGATAAAATCCCTACCCAGTCATGGGCTGCGATTTCCCTATTTGTAAAAGAAAACTTTGTGAGTCTACAATTCCTCAAAATAGTCTTATCACTTTATGAAGAATGAGAGGAAACCTTGAATTTGAGACTTTCAGGATGCTTTGAAGTAAAAGACAATTTGTATAATCAAATATATTCAGTTGTGTGTTTGTGCATTATGTGCATGTGTGTGTGTAGTGCCTGTGTGTGAATGTATGTTTTCAACTATATTGTGAGATTCTTGAGGTTAGGAATCTATTCTTATGCTCCAGGTCTACATTATACTCAATTGTATTTTTCTACATTTTTATTTTAAGCATTATTCATTGATGTGTATGTGTGTATTTTCTTTACTAGATCGTGAGATCCTTGAGGGCAAAGGTCTACTTATTGTCTGGGAATATGATTTATTTAATTATATTATTCTACATATCTGTTCTATATATTTTTATAATTGTATTATTCTATGTATTTTTGAGATTATGCTAAGATTTTAGCAAAACTTGGAATGGACACCCTGTAGAGTTTATGGATGTATGTATATCTAGGACAGATGGTACAGAAGGAAAAGGAGGTGGGTGGGCCCGGAGTTGAAAAGAAGGAGAGTGGGCTGAATTACTTTCAGGAAATTTCAGAGCATTTTTGCTCACCCCAAATTTCCCACGACATTAAAAGCCTGATCCAGATCTTAGACAAATCCAAAAACCACAGCTTCTACTGCAGCATTCTACACTCTCTCCATTTATGATGCTGACCCTATTCAAGTGCCTCTAGCTTCTGCATTCAAAAGAAATCACACAGAATGAAACAGTAGGCCAAATCTAATAAAGAAATTTAATGTAATGTAAGTACAAGAAGGCTAGCCAACAGTTCCTGTAGAAGAGATTTGAGGTTTTAATAAAATGAAAATTGAATATGATTCAACAATTGGATGTCCATTGTCATTTAAATTCATTAAGCCCCTACTATGTGCAAGGTCCTGAACTAGGTACCAAAGGGCAGAAAAGGAGGAGAAACATAAAATAATTTTTGCTTTCAAGAAGGCAACCAAGAAAAGCTAATGCTCCCGGAAGCTGCATTAAGGAGGAAATGGTATCCAGAAAGAGGGAGATCACACTTCCACTGTATTCTGCCATAATCAGACCACATTAAAAGTAGCATTCAGTTCTGGACACTGAGCTTTAAGAGGAACCCTAACAAAACAGAGAATATCCAAATGAGATGACTAGAATGATACAAGGTCTAAAAGTCTATGCTATGGGTATGGCACAGGAGGTAAAGGAAATAGGGATATTTATCCAAGAGAAGACTTAAGAAAAGAAAGATGGGTTTTCCTTAAGCACATAAAAGACTGTCATGAGAAAAGTAGATGCAATTATAAAAGCTTGGCCCCCAAGGACAAAATTAAGACTAACAGGTGGAGATTTCAGAGAAGCAGATTTAAATGGTAGTTCAAAACAGAAACTAGCTTACTTGTTCCCCTCCCTATATACTTACAATCTAGTGCTTCAGTACTAAAAATAGCTTTTCTTAGTTTTGCTAAAAATTTTCTGGCCATAATTCTCAGATAACAGTGCTAACACTTATGGAAATTTCTTCATTTACCAGAAAGCTCCATCTCTTCCTCCTGTCCCTCACCATGACCTAGTCCAAATTAGACAGAGGGGAGAGTTTGTTTTTTTCCAATAAGTTTGCATGTCTCCTCAGTACTGCTGGAAACAGACTTGAGCATATTCTGAAATTCTTGCACTCCCACCAAATCGAGAATGGATATACCACCAAAGTCCACCATAATGTCAGTCTGCTGCAATTGTCGATAACAGTTTTATAATAACAATCAATTTCTATACTGAAATTTTAGCAGAGATTTTAGCAGTCACATTTCTTAGTTATTTAAATTATTATTAAATGCTATTAAGTATCATCAATTAAATATTTATTATAAGTTATTAAGTCACTTAAATTATTAGTAGTACATCTAAGACCACTGGAGAAATGTAAGATATCATGGGGAAAGCACTAAATATGGATTCAGATTTGCATGTGGTTTTATATACTGATTCTGACATGAAGCAAACCAGTTAACTTCTCTGCTTTCACTTACTTTGTCTGAAAAATAAATAAGTGGGTGAATGACCACAAGGGCCTCTTCCACAGCTGTAGATGTTATGTAAAAACTTCATTTATGTTCTTGCAGGCACTGTGTAGAAAATCCACACATAGGTGCTGATTGCTATTCATAGTATTACAAGATTGGCGTTTAAAAAAACATTTCAGCCAAGAATACTTATCAGAGTCTTTTAAATTGCCCACCAGGACCTTTATTTTCAAGCCACAGAATTTCAATCTCAAGCTGTGCAATCTTATATGCATTTATAAATTATTTATGAAAGATAAAACCAAGAATAAAATAAAAATTGATGATCAGCTCATTTCTACTGCAAAAAGCTGATGTCTCCATCTCCCCATTTATAGAATCCTTCCATTTATTTAGAATCTACTTAATAAGGAATGAAGAAAAATACTCCTTAAATATATGTGTATAAGTAAACAATGACAAAAAATAAACGTTTACCATACTTCAACATCATTAGTTCAAAGGGCCCAAAGTTTCATAAGTATGGTGCTCTCTCTGCTGATTCAGGTCACAACATCCTCATACATCAGTAGATTGTTTTCATGAGTTATTATGACCAAAATTAAAAAATTCATCTGATGATGAATGATGATGATGATGAATCTCTACAAATTTAGCTAGGCTAGTTCTCAAAAGATCATAGGTCCAGAGCTATTAAAAATCTAAGGGAATTGGGACAGCTTAGATGGTGCAGTGAATAGCCCACCAACTCTGGAGTCAAAGGGACCTGAGTTCAAAAATGTCCTCAGACATTTAACACTTATTAATTGTATAACCCTGGGCAAGTCACTCAATTCCAATTACCTTGCAAAAAAATATAATAATAATTCCAGAGATCATCTAATCTAATGTTCTGCTTTTATATATAAGAAAAGACATCCAGAGGAAAAAAGTTATTTACCTTAAATCATAAAAGTAGAATGAGAAGTACATTTTGAACCCAAGCCTGCAGACTCAAAGCAAACTTTGAGAAATAAATTTTGAAAATCATTAGAAATATGAATAGCAATTAATAGCATTATTATTTTACATATAGTAATTAGAGGTCTAAAGAATTAAGGGAATTTGCTAAAGGTCTCACAAATAGGATCAAAGGCTGGATTCAAATCTAGGTCCCCTGACTCTCTACAATATCATGCTGCCTCCCAAACCAACTTGTCTCCAAGACATTTGATGGGATTTGCAATTCTTTGTCAATATCAACATTATCAACAACCAACAATTTGAATAGTAATTATATCCAAACAAATAGAACGTGAAAAGGGGAATCTGACACTTGGATGTTTTGACCAGGTTGTTGTTCAGTCATTTTTAGTTGTGTTTGACTTTTCATGATCGCATTTGAGATTTTCTTGGCAGAGATAATGGAGTGGTTTGCCATTTCCTTCTCCACTTTGTTTTACAGATGAGGAAACTGAGGCAAACTTGGTGACTTACCTAGAGTCACACAGCTAATAAGTGTCTGAGACCACTCACTCCTACTTAACACTCAATCCACTGTACCATCTATTTTCTCTATACCCCATCATAAATCCATATTGGTCTATATAGATGGTCCAGAGTTTTTTTTATTATTATTAAAGCTTTTTATTTTCAAAATATATGCAGAGATAATTTTCAACATTCACCTTTGCAAAACCTTGTGTTCCAAATTTTTCCCCTTTCTTTCTGATACCTCTTCCCCTAGATGGCAAATAACCTAATATATGTTAAACATATATAATTCTATACATATTTCCACATTTATTGGACTGTACAAGAAAAATCAGATCTCAGATCAAAAAGGAAAATGATGAGAAAGAAAACAAAAAGCAAGCAAACAACAACAAAAAGTGAAAATACTATGCTGTGATACACATTCAGTCCCCACAGTCCTCTCTCTGGGTGCAGATGGCTCTCTCCATCCAAAATCACTGGAACTGGCCTGAATCAGAATTGATCATCATATAATCTTGTTGCTGTGTATAATATTCTCTTGGTTCTACTCACTTCCCTTAGCATCAGTTCATGTAAGTCTCTCCAGCCCTCTCTGAAATCATCCTGCTGATCATTTCTTATAGAAAAATAATATTCCATAACATTCATATACCATAACTTATTCAATCATCCCCCAACTGAAGGACATCCACTCAGTTTCCAGTTTCTGGCCACTACAAACAGGGCTGCCACAAACATTTTGGTACATACAGGTCTCTTTCCCTCCTTTAAGATCTCTTTGGGACATAAGTCCAGTAGAAACACTGCTGGGTCAAAGGGTAGCCCTTTGGACATAGTTCCAAATTGCTCTCCAAAATGGTTAGATCATTCACAATTCCACCAACAATGCATCAGTGTCCCAGTTTTCCCACATCCCCTCAAACTTTCATCATTATCTTTTCCTGTCATCCTAGCCAATCTGACAAGTATGTAATAGTACCTCAAAGTTGTCTTAATTTGAATTTCTGAATCAATAGTGATTTGGATCATTTTTATATGAATGCCTTTAATTTCTTTATCTGAAAATGGTCTGTTCATATCCTTTGGGATGGTCCATATTTTAGTAGTGGGAGAAGTCTCATATGGATCTAACAGGTGCATTGAACTCGACCCAGTAGACTTGAATCACCAGCCTCTTTTCTATGCTTACTGTGCCTAGGCTATGGAATAGTAAATCAGCTTGCCTTCTAAAGTAGTTTATTCCCTGAAAGGAAGTAAAAATATTGACTGACATCTTGGTTATTTTCCTTAGGAGTTTGTGTGTCCAAAACTTTTAGCACCAAGTCTAGTGCTTCTCTTAACATACCTCTGCAATACCTCACTCTTAAAAGGTCTCTAGGTGAATCCACAGGGATGAAGGAGGAACTTTAGGGAGACTTACAAAGTTTTTTTCCCATCCAAAGAGACCTCCATAATGCTTGTGACTCTTGGGACTGCTACTGACACTCCCTCCACTCCAGATTTAACAACTCTTGATTTTAAGTGGTTCCACAGAGAGATTTATTTTAATTCCATCAATACAAAAAAAGGGGTATTATTAAAAGATTAAATGTTTTGGGTTGGGATGCAGGTGATATTTACCACAAATGGATGTACTGACTGAACCCCCAATTCTGTCTTTTCTGGAAATAACTGCTACTCTCTTCTCTGTTCGGACAAATGATACAGAATATAAAGCCCAGTGGCCTTGTAACGGAAACAAACACAGTTTGTTCTTCATCAGCTGAGTTCCTGAGTGTTTAAAAGGTACTTAGAGGGTTTCTTTTGGATGAGATCCAATTGCAGATTTAACTGTTTTCCTATGTAGGGATCATCCTCCTATCCACTGCTTCCCCAGGACATATGCTCTCTCCTTTTCTGTGACTTCCATCCTAATGTAAATAGAGCAGCCTCAAACACACATTTCTTAAAATATTGATCAATGGCTCTTCTGTACAACCTGTGATGTTGCTCAGTACTCCCTGAGCTCCTATCTTTAAGAAGGAATAGGAAGTTAGCTCAGCTACAAAGATCAGCTGAGCATCATTAGACTGGCTCTGACCATAGCAATCAGCATCCCAGAGTCCCGCCATTCTGATGTGTGTACAGGGAGGGAGATGTGTAAGACAGGAACTTGGTTAACTGATATCAACACTCATGTGTACAACCCACACAAGGAAAACAAAAGGGATAGAGATATAACCATGTAAAAATAGCTAACATTTATAGAATGCTTTAAGACTTGCAGAATCTTATATATATTCTGTCATTGGAGCCTCATAACAATCCTAGGAAGCAGGTGCCATTTTATCCCTATTTTACAAATAAGGAAACTGAGGCAGATAGAAGTAAAATGACTTGCCCAGAATTAGAAATTAGTGTTTAAAGCAGGATTTGAATTAGGTCTTACTGATCCTCAGTTCAACATTTTATTCACTGTGTCACCAGGTTGCCTAAAATACCAATCAAATACCATTGATATCAATAAGAAGGTGATTTGCTATAATTCACACACCTTGGTATAGTCATTATTGAGATTCAAATCCAGGTCTTTTGATTCTCTTTCAACTATACCATGTTGTTTTTTATTGTTCATTCATTTCAGTTGTGTACAACCCTTTGGGACTTCATTTGAGATGTTCTTGGCAGAAATATTGAAGTAGTTTGCCATTTCCTTCTCTAACTCATTTTACTAATAAGGAAACTGAAGTCAACAGGATTCCTCAATTGGTCACACAAGTAATTTCTGAAGTCAGTTCAAATTCAAGAAAATGAGTTCTCCTGATTTCAGGACCTGTGTCCTATTCACTGCTACTCAATACCACCTCTGCCTACCTTACCAACATGTCCACATCAGGGCTTCTTAAACTTTTTCCACTAGAAAATTTTACATGACCCTAAGTAGATGAGTATATAAAATGAGAAACCAAATCAAATACTTACTGACAATCAATCATAAAGAAATTCATTTTAAAACAATTCTTTGGTATACATATAATCTTACCAATTATTAAAGATAAAAGTAAATTTGCATACTAATGGAATGGATGTGCTTGTTTATTTTTACATAAAGAATTAAATCTTGGCAGAATACTTAATACTTTTTACTGTTACCAAATTTTTCTCAACCCCTTCATTCAATTACATGAGCCCACATGGGATTGCCACCCACGGTTTAAGAAGCTTTGATCTACATCACACTTGACAGGTTTTGAAATCCTTTATCAACATCAACTTCTTATCCAAACATCCAAAAAGAAAAGAAAAAATATATTTTGTCTATTCTCTACCACAAATATGCATCTATACATCATATTTTAGTAGCAAAAAAGTCTCAGGAGGGTCTAACAGGTGCATCTAATTCTATCCAGAGAACTTGAGTCAGAATTTCCCTCAATGATCCTTACAATGCCTTCTTTATACTCTGTAGCTCTACCAAATTCTTTGCTCACTCGTGTCTTTAATTTATTTTCAATGATCTGCCCCTGCCAAGGAAGCCCCTAAGTAATACATTCTCCAGTGGATTTCTGTCTAACAGACTGCTAAATAATTGTCAATTCCTGAAACTACCTAGAATTGAGAAATCAATAATAATAATTCCAGTTTTGTAGTGCTTTAAGATAGGCAGTAAATTGCAGATGAAAAAAAAAACTGACATTCTGGAAACAATTTTGTCATCTTTCAGAGACAAAATTTTAATCCATGTCTTCTAACTCCATATATTGTCTTCTGACAACAAACAAACTTTCTACTGTTTGTCTTCATTAATTCCATTTTGAGAGGCCAAATTAATTTCCATATTAAGGTTCTTTATCAATGTTTTTCTTTCTTTTAAACCATTTTGAAATTTCTTGCTATTCTTTTCTTTATTAGTGTCCATTTTCTTTTAACATATAATATTTTATCCATGTGTTATTTTTTAATAATTTTTTTAGAAAATCAAAGAAGAAAAATGTTACTCATCTCTTGATAGAGAGATGATGGACTGAAAAAAATAATTAAAAATCGTTTACTCAATTCCTCTTTTGTATAGGTTGGTTCCATGGCCTGCAGGGAAAGAATAGACCCAAGGAAGAAGTTTTGTTTTGGTATGCTTAAATATGGAGGCTCCTTTCTTTCTAGTCCCTTCTTGAATTGACTTATTTTCTGCCCATCAAACCTAAAAGTTGAACTGCCTTTTCTTTCTGAATAGAATTGGATTTTTTTCCATTTCTTCTATACTGTATTTGTGGTTTCAAACTGAGTTAGAGAAGTTGAACAGGGGCCTCCATAACCACACTTTAAAAATCAAATCTGTGATATTCTTTGCATTTGGCATAAAAAAGGAATTGAGAGTAGAAAAAATAAGTAAAGGTTTTAAATATTTCATTTCTCTGCTGTAATTTAATATAGCTTTTATATTACCTTGTTGATTCACCCTTAATTATTATAGATTTTTACTTTTAAAAATTATTAATTCAACAAATAAACTCAAAATAAGCACAAGGGAAACTGCAAATTAGAGGAAAATAGATAAATTAAAAACAAAAAAATTGGAAAAGGATAAACAAAACTAAAAGCTGGCTTTCTGAAAAGACTAATCAAATTAATAAACCAAATTAAAAAGAAAAGGACAGAAAATCAAATCTACAAAAATAGCAAATGAACAAAGTGAAATAACAACTAAACTAGTAGAAATTAAAAAAAATTAATCAGGATCTACTTTGTACAGTTATATTTTTTAAAAAAAACAAAGAAATAGAGGACTCTCTTCAAAAATATAAAATACCCAACTAACAGAATACCCTATCTTCAATCATCAAATGTCACAAATGTCACAAAAAGAAATCAAATTTGCTGAAAAGAAACTACACTACTAAAGTAAATAAAAAATTGTCTTCATGGACTTTTAGAAAAATATCAGACTTTTAAATAACAGTTAATAGCAATGTTATACAAAAATTATTACAATTAATTAGAACTCTAACTCAGGATAGTTAAGTGGCACTATGGATAGAGTCCTAGACTTGGAGTCAGGAAGACCTGAAGTCTCACACACTTACTAGTTGCATCACCCTGAACATGTCATTTAACTGTTTGCCTCAGTTTGCTTATCTGCAAAATGAGCTGGAGAAGAAAATGGCAAACCACTCCAGTATCTTTGCCCAAAAAAACCCAAACAGGGTTGTGAAGAGTCTATGACTGAATGGCAATGATGGGTTCCCACACACTAGCAAAACTTTGACATCCACTTATTAGGCTTCCTCCCCAACTAGTATGATCTGACTACTCTCACAGTTTCACAAAGGCAATTACTGGGAGCCCAAGCACAGTATGGAGAGAAATAATTATCTGGATCATTCGAGCAAGGCAGAAACAAATCAGGTGAGTTCCGATGAATAAAACTTCTTTTCCACAGTCAGCCAGTTCTTTGACATAAGGGCCCCAGGCTCCTTCCTCTGCTTACCATTTTGCTCATGTAGACTCAGTAAGAGGCCGGATCTCTACCCACAAAGTGAAGGGATGAATGAAGACAATTATCCGGCTCCCCATAAGTCCCTCAAATGCTTCAGGGCCAATTATACAAGAGTTGGTCTGCATGTTCTTTAAAGGTCTCACCTCTGAGTTCTGAATCCTATGATCTGTATATTTTAGGTTAAAAAATATATATTCTGGTCAGGCGATGGAAACACCAAGTGAATTGCGAATTGAAGTAATTTATGGCCTTGCTGATATAGACACAGAGAGCTGGGAACTTTTAGAACTGGCCTAGCCCACCACCTATCTCAGCAGAAAGAATGACCACAGGGGTATGATGATAAGGACCATCAAAGTCACAATTAAAATCAGAACCCCAGTCAACTACCACAAAGTGACTGCTCAAAGCAGAAAGTGGCAGCATTCCAGTCATTTGCCTTTCAAAGATAACATGAAGAACAAGACAGAGAAAGGGGATACAGAGACACAGAGATAGAGCAGAGATAAAGACTCAGAAAAAGAGAGTGGTGAGGAGGTCAAGAGAAGGAGGGGAGTTCCAGGAACTTCTCTACTTCCTTAGGAAAGACAAGCATCCTAGGATGGTCAAGAAATCATAAAGCTGATTTTAGAAAGGCCTGAAAAGATTTACTCCAATTGATACTGAGCAAAATAAGCAGAACCAGGAATACACTGTACACAATAACATCAAGAATGTGCAATGTTCAACTATGAAAGACTTAATTCTTCTCAATGATTCAGGGATCCAAAACAATTCCAATAGACTCTGGACAGAAAATGTCATGACATCAAAAAAAAAAAAAAACAACATATACAGGATGAAAAGGAAGTAAATGAGAGAGGGAAGGCATTAAGTTAAGACGGATTGGGAAAGGTTTTCTGTAGAAAATGTGATTTTAGTTGAGACTTAAGTCAGAAAAGCCAGAAGTTAGAAATGAGGAGGGAGAGCATTTCAAGCATCAGGACAGACAGAGAAAATGCTGAGAGCTGAGTGAGTGATGGAGGGGCTTGTTCATGGAACAGCCAGGAGGCCAGTGTCCCTGAAAGCAAGAATACATGTTGAGAAATAAGACACCTAGATGGTAAAACTAGAAAAAGAATCATGATCCTGAGTTCAAATTCAATCAGACTCTTACTAACAGCTGAATGGCTCAGGGAAAGTGATTTAATCCTATTTGCCTCAGTTTCCTCCTTTATAAAAATGAGCTGGAGAAGGAAATGGCAATCTACTTTAGTGTCTTTGCCAAGAAAACCCCAAATGCAGTTACACAATTTTGGAAATGAATAAACATTAACAAGATATAACAAGAATGGAAAGGTAGGAGGGGACTGGATTATAAAGGGCTTTGAAAACTAAACAGATCGTTTTTTTAAAAATTGATAGTGATAGGAGTTCACTGGAATTTCTAGGAAGGGGCAGGATGACATCATTGCAACTGCATTTTTAGGAAAATCCCTTTAGTGCAAGATGGATTGGAGCAGGTGATCCCACAGCAGGCTACATGATGTTCCTGATAAGTGAAGAGGTCCAGGTAGTAGGAGTATCAGAGGAGAGAAGACACATACAAGAGATGTTTAAAAAAAAAAGATGAACTCAGCAAGCCTTAGGTACCAGCTGGCATATGGGCAGAGAGATGGTGAGGAATTCAGGAGGGAGCCTGAGAGAATGTGAGGATGGTGTAGCCCTGAACAGTACAAAGTAGTTGTGATCCCGTGTCTGCAATGGCCAAACTCAAACTAAAATCTGAATTAAAATCTCAGATAAAGCTTTTGCTGATCTCTCATAAAGGTAATGCCTTCCCTCCCTCTGAGTTTACCTTAAATCTTCTCTGTACATATACTGAATGTATAGTTATTTTCACATGTTTTCCCCTTGAAAATGTCTTTCCAGAGAGGGATAGAGTGAAAGGAGAAGGAAAATAAATGAGAGGAAATACAATTAGCAATAGTAATTGTAAAAATATTTTCAAAGCAAGTTTCTCTGATGGAATATTGTTGTTCTCTAGAAAATGATGAGCAGGATGAGGAGCTGGAAAGTTGTCCATGAACAAAAAGAAATAAATATACTGTATACAAAGTAACAGCAATGAGCCGGGGTGACCAATTGTAATGAGCTTTGTTATTCTCAGTAGTTCAATCATCCACAATTATTCTAAAGGACTTATGATGAAAAATCCTACCCATACCCAGAGAAGGAACTGATTGAGTCTGAATGCAGATCTAAGCATTTTCTATTTCTCTTTTTATATTTAACTTAATTTTTCTTGAGGACTTTTATTTTCATTAGGGTGAGAGATCTATGTTTTCTTTCACAACTTGACCTTTATGGAAATGTTTTGCATAACTTCACATGTGGTTGTTTTAACTGTGGGTAGAGATAAAGGAGAGAACCTAGAACTCAAAAATCTTAAAAACAAATGTAAAAAAATTGTTTTGAATGTGACAGGGAAAATATTAAATCATTAATTAATTAATTAATTTTTAAAAGAATGTTCTCCTGGAAAACAGACTGTAGATTTTTTCCCTAATTTGTGTTTCCAGCACTTACATTGTGGCTGGTATATAGTTGGTATTTAATAAATGTTTATTGATTGACTATATCCTCACCTCCACAACTAAACTGAATGTTCTTTGAAGATAAGATCTCATACATCATATCATTCATAGCACATCTTGTTGGTAGTGTTTTTGTTTTTGTCCCTCATGTCTGACACTTCATGATCCATTTGGGGTTTTCTTGCCAAAGATACTAAAGTGATTTGCCATTTCCTTCTCCAGATCATTTTACAGATGAGGAAATTGAGGTAAACAGGATAAACACTTGCCCAGGGTCACATAGCTAGTGTGTGTCTAAAACAGATTTAAATTCAGGAAAAGGGATCTTCCTGACTTCAAGCCTACCATGCCACCCTACTCACCACATAGAAAGTAGTTAAAATTTTATGATTTAATTGATTAACCTTTTGATTTAACTTTATTTAAACTGATTTAACCTTATGATTTAATTGAATAACAGAGTAGTCAATCAATGGAATAGATTAGGTACACAAGACACAAAAGTCAACGACTATAATAATCTAGTGTTTGATAAATACAAAAACCCTAGCTTCTGAGATAAGAATTCATGATTTGACAAAAATTGGAAATTAGTATGGCAGAAACTAGGCATTGATGCACATCTAACAAGGTTGAAATGGGTTCAAGATTTAGACATAAAGAGTGATATTATAATTAAATTAGCAGAACAAAGGATAATCTACTTCTCAGATCGGTATAGAAGGAAGGAATTTGTGGCCAAAGAAGAACTTGACTATATTGTGGAATGCTAAATGGATAATTTTGATTATATTATTGATATAACTTTATTATATTAATTGATATAACCTTAAAAATATTTTGTACAAATAAAACTAATGCACACACGATTAAAAGAGAAACAATAAACTGGGAAAAAATTTTAAAATCAAGAGTTCTGATAATGGCCTCATTTCTAAAATATATAAAGAATTGCCTCAAATTTATAAGAATTCAAACCATTCTTCAATTAATAAAAGGTCAAAGCATATGAATAGACAATTTTCAGATGAAGAAATTGAAACCATCTCCAGTCATATGAAAAGGTGTTGTAAATCACTATTGATCAGAGAAATGCAAATTAAGACAATTCTGAGGTATCATTACACACCTCTCAGATTGGCTAAGATGAGAGAAAAAGATAATGATGAATGTTGGAGGGGATGTGGGGAAACTGGGACACTGATGCATTGTTGTTGGAGTTATAAACTGATTCAACCATTCTGGAGAGCAATTTGGAACTATGCCCAAAGGGCTATCGAACTGTGCATACCTTTCGATCCATCAGTGTTTCTACTGGGCCTGTATCCCAAAGAGATCTTAAAGGAGGGAAAGAGACCCACATATACAAAAATGTTTGTGGCAGCTCTTTTTGTAATTCAACTGCAAAATGAGTGGATGTCCATTAGTTGGAAATGACTGAATAAGTATATGAATGTTATGATATACTAATGTTCTGTTAAGAAATGATCACCAGAATGATTTCAGAAAGACCTGGAAAACTTACATGAACTGATGCTAAGTAAAGTGAATTGAACTAGAAAAACATTATACACATTAACAGCAAGATTATACAATGATCAATTCTGATGGACGTGGCTCATTTCAACAGCAAAGTGATTTGTGCTAGTTCTAATGGAATGTGATGAAGAGAACCATCTGCAGAAAAAGAGGGGGCTGTGGGTATTGAGTGTGGATCACAACATAGTATTTTCACTCTTTTTGGTTGTTATTTACTTGCATTTTGCTTTCTTTCTCATTTTTTTCCTTTTTGATCTGATTTTTCTTGTACAATGTGATAAATGTGGAAATATGCATGTGGAATTGCATGTTTAACATCTATTGGATTATTTGCTGTCTAAGAGAAGACAAGGAAAGAAGGAAAGGGAAAAAATTAGAAACACAAGGTTTTGCAAGAGTGAATGTTGAAAATTATCTATGGATATATGTTCCCCCCCCCCGTCCCCAGAGGCAATTGGGGTTAAGTGACTTGCCCAAGGTCACACAGTTAGGAAGTGTAATGTATCTGAGGCCAGATTTGAATTCAGGTCTTCCTGACTTCAGGGCTGGTGCTCTATCCATTGCACCACCTAGCTGCCCCTATGCATATGTTTTGAAAATAAAAAATTTTAATAAAGAAAAAAAATGTATTTTTAGCTGGTTCCTTTTACTTAATTAACTGCTCCTACTTGAAGTATTTTTAAAGTATTTTATTAAAGACTAAATTGTACAAAACAAAACAGAAATCCTTTCCTAATTACATTTAAGAAAGAAAATGCCATCTTAACATATTAGCTAGTCATACAATTCATTTAGTCTCGGAAGCCACTTGGTCTAGTCCATCTCTGAACAAAAAAGACTCTTAAAATATATATATATATATTTCTTGAAGTTTTTTTGTTTTTAAAACATATACAAGAATAATTTTACACCATTGACCATTGCAAAACCTTGTGTTCCAATTTCTTCCCTTTCCCCCACCCTCTCACCTACATGGCAAGTAATCCAATATATGTTAAACATGCTAAAAATATATGTAAATCCAATATAGACATATGTATTTATACAAGTATCATGCTGCATGAGAAGACAGATCAAAAAGGGGAAAAAATGAGAAAGAAAATAAAATTCAAGCAAACAACAAAAGAAGTGAAAATGCTACGTTAGGAACCATACTTAATTCCCACAGTTCTCTCTCTGGGTATAGATGGTTCTCATCATCACAAGGTTATTGAAACTGGCAAAAAGGACACTTTTATAGAAACCCTGAGAAGTAAGAAGGAATCTCCTTCCTTCAGCATCAGTCTGTTTCCCATTTCAAGAACTCTAAATATTGGGGGGAGGGGTTGTGTATAAAATCAAGCCTAAAGTTTAAAGGATTAAAAACTGGAAAGATCTTTTAATATCTTACCACCTACATTACATAGGAATGGCCTAAGACTAAGAGAGGTTAATATGACCCTGATACTTAATGGTGGAGCAAAGAGTAGAATAAGAGTCTTTAACCAAAGCAAGAAGACAACTGTGAAAATGGTATGAGAGATTGTGTAGGTAATCTAGGCCAAAACTTCTTAAATTGTTAGTCATAATCCCACATGTAATTACTTAACTGAATATGGAAGTCACAAAAAAATTGGCAACAATAAAGGATAGCAAATATTCCACCATGATTTAATTCTTTATGTAAAAATAAATAAGCACATCCATCTCATTAGTATGTAAATTTGCTTTTGTTTTTAATAAATGTTAAAATTTTATGTATACCAAAGAATTATTTTAAAATAAATTTCTTCATGATTTATTATGTTTGTTTTGTATACCTATTTTATGTACCTATATATTTGGGGTTGCAGAAAAATTTCTTGAGCAAAAAGAGGTTGTGAATATCAAAAGTTTAAGAAGCTCAAAATGGATCAATCCTTTTATTTTACAGGTGAGGAATCTAAGGCCCAGAGAAAGAAAATATCTCTAAGGAGGTACAGCAAGTTAAGGAGAAACTTGTAATTGCCGATGCAATGGTCATTCAATTATATGATAGTGCCTCATTGAGTCAAAATTTAGTGGGTCACACGTTCTTCAAATTCTCACATCCCCAGTCACTTCCTTAGCCTACCTTACAAAAAAATTTTCAGTATCTTTTGGTTTTAATATACTTTCTTGGAGACACACATAAAACCATCATTTATCATGATTAGAATTTATTTTTTCCCAAATACACGTAAAGATTGTTTTTAACACTTATTTTTATAAAATTTCAATTTCTACCTAAGATGACAGGAAATGATAATGATAAATGTTGGAGGAGATGTGGGAAAGCTGGGACACTAATGCATTGTTGGTGGAATTGTGAATACATCCAGCCTATCTGGAGAGAAGTTTGGAACTATGCTCAAGGAGCTATCAAACTGCATACTCTTTGATCTAACAATGTCTCTTCTGGGCCTGTATCCCAAAAAGATCATGAAAAGAACATTGTACAGTGCAACAAGATTATGTGATGGTTAACTGTGATGGACATGGCTCTTTTCAATGATGAAGTGATTCAGGGCATTTCCAATAGTCTTGTGATGGAGAGAACCATACACATCCAGAGAAAGGACTGTGTGGGGACTGAGTATGGATCACAACATAATTCACCTTTGTTGTTGTTGTTGTTTCTTGTTTCCTTTTTTCTTTCTCATTTTGTTACCGCCTAATCTGGTTTTTCTTGTGCAGCATGATAAATGTGGAAATATGTTTAGAAGAATTACACATATTTAATTTATATTGGATTACTGCTGTCTAAGGGGAGTGAGGGGGATTTGAAACACAAGTTTTTGTAAGGGTGAATGTTGGAAACTATTTTTGCATATATTCTGAAAAATAAAAAGCTATTATAAAGAAGTATGTATTAAAAAAAGAAAGTATTTTTCTGCAGCTCTCTATGCTGCTGTATCTTCCATTCCAAAATTAAATTACATGTCTAAACTTGAAAAAAAAAAGATTTTAATTTCCTTCTTTTTCTCCTTTCTTCCCTCTTCTCTTATCTCCCCGAGATAGCAAGCAATTTGATATAGGTTACACTTGTACAATCATATTAATCATGTTTCCAACATTAGTCATGTTGTTAAAAAAAAAGAAGAAGAAGAATCAGAACAAAAGGGGAAAACCACAAGAAAAAATAACAAAAGTGAAAATAAATATGCTTTAATCTCCATTCAGACTCCATAGTTCTTTCTCTGGACGTGGATGGCATTTTCTTTTGGAAATTGTATTAGATCATTGTATGGCTGAAAAGAGCTAATTTTACCAAAATTGATTATCAAAAAATGATGCTTTTACTGTGTACAATATTATGCTAGTTCTGCTCACTTCACTCAGCATCACTTCATATAACTCTTTCCAGGTTTTTCTGAAATCCACACACTCACCATTTTTTATAGAATAATAGTATTCCATTATACTCATATACCACATTTTGTAAAGTCATTTCCTAATTAATGGGTACCCCTTGACTTCCAATTCTTTGCCCATAAGAGCTGCTATAAATATTTTTGAACATGTGAGTTCCTTTCCCTTTTTTATGATGTCTTTGGGATACAGTCTAAGTAGTAGTATGGCTAGATTAAAGAATGTGCATAATTCTATATAATCCTTTGGGCATAATTCCAAATCGCTCTTCAGAATGATTGGACCATTTAATCCCAATTGTGTAGCAAAATAATAATAATAATAATAAAAATAAATAAATAAAAGAATGGTTGGATCAGATCCCAACTTTACATGGTTATATTTTTAATAACTGCTTCTATATAATTTTAAAAAACTGGTACAGAAAGTTAGCTGCCAAGAGAATTTCTGTTAATTAAATTCCATTTGTCCAGCAATCTCTGCTAAAACATTCAAGATATGTTTCATTATATAAAACAAACAAAGTTGGAACCCTTGTAAAATAAAATTATATTTAAGAATACAGCAAATCATTACAATTTTGACTATAACATTAATAATATACAAAATGTTAACAATGATTTTTACAAGTGAGAACTTTAAAATGCTGAAAGTGAAACAATCATTTAGTAACAATCACAAGGCTTCCCACATCTCCTTCCTGCTTCACATATTGTACCCTTCCCAAAGAAAGTAAGCCTCAAATTCAGTTAATTCATAGTTATGGATTGACAGATTTAGCTAAATGGTTCATCAATGTCAAATTTATAAGCATTTCTAACCTGACATTTTTTCTTTGGATGCAGTGTCTGCATCACTTGAATTTATTTGGTTTTTTTTCCTTAATATTCCTTAATATGTGGCATGGTTTTAAAAAAAAGGCACAGAATCTAGGTTCAAATTCCATTTTGGCTATTTGTTACTATCAACATAGCCACAGAGAAATTATCTCTTTGTGCATCATGTATATGATGTGGAGTTTGAACCGCAATCTGTAAGAATTCTTTCAGCTTAAAATTCATTTCATTACAGTGAATAGAATAGAATCCTTCCTAAGTATTAGAATGCCTTTTAGACAGCTCCCTAATATCCACCCTAAAATCATTAATATTCACCAATTATCATGAAATTACCTGGTTTTTGCCTATGGGGGCTATGCTAGTTGAAAATTGGTCATTAACTAATTTAATCAATACATGATATCCTTAAGTAATGGGATGCCCATAAGTCAAAATTATATTATTTGAAGCTAGAAATCATCTTCATCAAAGGAAATAGTCTTCAGCCAAGAAAGCAGAGTACTCTCCTAAAGAATTGAAGTGGGTATGGTGGAGCCAACATATTAGAGAAAAGGCAGGAACTTGTCGGGGCTCTCCCCCAAATACCTTTAAATATTGTGTCAAAGCAAATTCTGGAGCACCAGAACCCACAGAATGATTGAGTGAAATAATTTTAATAATAGTTTTTTGTTTTCAAAATACATGCAAAGTGGAAAACAATCTAGCTAAGGCTGTGCCAGCACAGATCAAGATCCATCAAACCGGGAATAGGACTTCTTGGTTGTCTAGCCGGACCCCAAACAAAGGAGACAGACTGTGAAGGAGATAATAAAGACTTTGGGCTTTATCCCTGACTATTGTGATTAATAATCTGGTGATTATTCTGCTGAAACCAAGCCTGGTCCTGAGACCCCCAGAAAGCTAACCAGAACATTACAGGAGGGAAAGAAGAAGGAAAGAAGAGATAGAAGGAGGAAGAAAGAAAGGAGAAAACTTGAAGGATAAAATAGTGGCCCTTCTGTTCTAGAAAGAGAACCTCATTTTAGAATAGAGCTGAAAGTCAAGAAATAGATTGAAAATTAGGAAAAAGAAGAAAAATATTCTGAAAATTATAGAAAGTTACTATCACAAAAGAAAATCAAAGCAAACTCAGAAGACAACAAAGTCAAAACTCCCATTTCCAAAGACTTAAAAAAAATTATGAATTAGCCTAGGCCATGAAAGAGGTCAAAAGGATTTTTTTTAAAGAAAGAAAGTAAGAAAGGTAAAGGAAAAATTGAGAACAGAAATAAAACTAATACAAAAAAAAATCATGAAAAGTGAATCATCAGCTGGTAAAGGAGATTAAAAATTGCTAAAGAAAACATGCCTTAAAAAGCAGAATGGGCAATATGGGAAAAAATATAGAAAAATTCATTGAAGACAACTCATTAAAAAGCATAAATAGACCAAATGAAAAAGGAGATGCAAAAACTCATTGAAAAAAAATCAGAATTGAGCAAGTAGAGGCTATAAGATACCAAGAATCAGTCAGACAAAATCAAAAGAATGAAATAACAGAAGAAATGTAAAATTCTTCTTTGGAAAAATAACTGGTCTGGAAAATAGATCCAGGACAATTAATTTAAGAATGATTGGACTACCTGAAAATGATGACCAAAAAAAAGAACCTAGATTTCATCTTTCAAGAAATTATCAAGGAAAACTGCCCCAATAACCTAAAGCCAGAGGATAAAATAGAAATTGAAATAATCCACTGATCAACTCCTAACAGAGATACTAATATGAAAACTCCCAGGAATATTAGAGTCAAATTTCAAAGCTCCCAGGTCAAGAAGAAAATATTACAAATAGTCAAAAAGATACAATTCAAATATTATGGAACCACAGTCAGGCTAACACAAGATTTAACAGTTTGTACATTTAAGAATCTAAGAGTTTGGAATGATATTTTAGAGTGCAAAAGAGCTAGGATTACAACCAAGATTCAGCTACTTAGCAAAACTAAGTATAATTCTTCTGGTGAAAAAAATAAACATTCAGTGAAAGAGAAAACTTTCAAGCATGCCTGATTTAAAAAAAAAAAAAGACCACAACTAAATAGAAAATTTAACTTTCAAATACAGAAAGAAGCATTAAAAGGTAACCAGGAAAAGGCAATCATAAGGGATTCAGTAAGGTTAAACTGTTTACATTCCTGCATGGTAAAATGATGCTTGTAGCTCCTAAAAGCTTTCTCATTATTGACAGGCTGAAAGCAGAGGTGTAAATTGAATATGATGGTATGATTATTTAAAAATAATAAAATTAAGTTGTGAGAAAAAAGAATGCACTGGAAAAAAAGGGAAGACTAGAAGTAGAATGGAGTAAATTATCTGATATAAAAGAGGACTTAGATTTTATAATGGGGGGAAGATGAAAGAAAGGGGTAGACATGTAGCTTGTGAACCTTACTCATAGCAGAATTGACTCAAAGAAGGACTAACATATATCCTCAGTTGGGAAATGAAATCTCTCTTACTATACAAGATAGTAAGAGGGGAAGGGGCTTACAGAACAGATTTGGGTACTGAAAGAGGGAAAGGTAGAGGGAGAGGTAAAAGTCAGAAGTAAATTACTTTTGAGAATGGGCAGGGTGAAATGAAACAGAGACAGAGATAGAAATAGAGAGTCAGAGAGACAGAGAAAGAGAAGAATAAATGGGGGAAATAGGATGGAGGGAAATATATAGATGGTAAACTATATGAAAAAAATTATGTGTCTATGATAAATACCTTATTTTTCAAATACATAGAAAACTGGGTCAAGTTTATAGAAATGAGCCATTCCTCAATTGATAAAATCAAAGAATATGAACTAGCAATTTTCACACAAAATCATATTCACATGAAAAATATGTTCTAAATCACTATTGCTTAGAGAACTGCAAATTCAAAAAAAAAAAAATGAGCACAGACCCAAATTATTCAAAGACCTACACATGTCTTAAAATGTGCATTTCTTTCTTATAGACAATTCTGATCGTCCAGAAATTTGGGTTGCCAATTTCATCTATGTGGGAGTTTTTGACATTTTATTTTTTCCAAAATACATGTAAAACAATTTTAATATTCTTTTTTTCAAATTTGAGTTCTAAATTCTTCCCCTCTCTCCTTCTTCCCCATTGAAAAGGTAAGCAATTTAACTGAGCTATGAACAAATACCTATCAAATATGACAGAAAAGAAAAATGACAAGTGTTGGAGGGGATGTGGGAAAATTAAAACTAAAAAATTGTTGGTGAAGTTGTATACTGATTCAAGCATTCTGGAGGACAATTTGGAACTAATTTGGAACAAACAGCTAGCAAACTGTGTATACCCTTTAACCACGCAATATCACTACTAGTTTATATCCCAAAGAAATGTTTTTAAAATGTACAAAAGTATTTATAGTCACTCTTTTAGTGGTAGCAAAGAATTGGGAATTGAAGGGATGCCCATCTGTTGGGGAATGACTGAACAAGTTGTTATATATGATTGTGATAGAATATCATTGTGTTACAAGAAACAATGAGCAATGTGCTCTCAGAAAATCTGGAAAGTCTTAACATGAGCTAATATAAAGTAAAATGAGAAGAACCAAGGGGACATTGTACACAGTAACAGCAACCTTGTATGATGATCTATTGTGAATAACTTAGCTATTCTCAGTAATATAATGTCTCACCAATACAATTCTGAAGGACTTAGGATGAATATTGTTGTCCATCTCCAGAGAAAAAGTTGGATGCAGATCAAAGATTTCTTTTTTTCCCTTAGTTTCCTTTCGTTGTATTTTCTTTCACAGCATGTCTTACATGGAAATTTGTTTTGCATGACTACACAAGTATAACCTATGTTAAATTACTTGCCTTTTCAGTGGAGACAGAGGGGAATCATAGAGACAATCTGCTCAATCTTTGAAAAAATAATGTCAAAATTGTTTTTACATATAATTGAGAAACATAAATTAAAAAAAAAAACAACTACAGCTAGCAACCCAGTTTTTTGAACCACCAGAATTGTCAATAAAAAATAAATATGAGTCATTACAGAAGAGGAAACACATTTTGAGGCATGTGCAAGTTTTTGTGTAGTCTGGGTCAATGCCCATCTTTTTGAAAATAGGAAAAAAGAGCCAAGGAATCTGCGGAATAGAATATGGAAAAGAAATAAACAGCTATTGAAAACTTTCAATAAAATAATACAAAACCAAAAAAATAGTATATTATTAAATTTTGTCAGGCATTGAAATCAAGTTCATAGTTTTCTTATATTCTCTTTTCTTTTTTTGAAAATCATAACTACTTACGCCCTCCTCTAATCCCAAAGTGACTTTTCCTATTCTTTTGTTGTTTTTTCATTTGTGCTTGACTCTTTATGACTCCATTTGGGGTTTCTTGCCAAAGATACTAAAAAGCTTTGCCATTTCCTTTTCTAACTCATTTTACAGATAAGGAAATGGAGGCAAACAGAATTAAGGTACTTGCCCAGAGTCACACATATAGTAAGTATCTGAGACTGGATTTGAACTCAAATTGTCCTGATTCCATGGGTGGGTGTTCTATTTCCTGCACCACCTAGCTGCCCCTTCCCATTCTTTACAATATGCCAACTAGATGCTAAACAAGAGTTTAGCAATCACGTTTGCTTATTCTGTGAGGAGTTAAGTCTGACCTAGTATATGAATTCATGAAGGATTTGTAGATATTATTTTTCCTTAATCAACTCCCTATTAGTCTTTTTGTTGTGTCCCTTGCAATCTAGAGGCAAAATAAAAGAGTAAATTGAATAGCTCCATCATCTCCCCATTATCATAATCCCATCCACCCCAGCAAGTGTCCTTTCCTTTCTTTGACTGGTCTTTTGTCCACTCTAGCTAAACCCTTTTTGTTTACCTAGATTTGTTTACTAACACTAGTAAAGGTTTAACAAGTATCTTGGGGCTAAAGAACCAGAGACACTAAAGGGAAATGTAACCCCAACAGACTCTTGGATTTAATCTACAAGAGTAATATTTTCTCTATCACTTTCTTAAGTTTAGACAATCAAATAATAAATCAGGCCCTGGTTTGTAGCATTTGCTAGTTTCCCAGCACGTAAAGGCTCACAGTAAAAATTTGACAATAAGCTCTCCTGAGTCAATCCAAGCTGGATCCAGCATACCCCCTTGGAATTTCCCAAACAGGATTCAGGATCAAGGCAACCTTTTGTATTTAACAGGATTACCCTCTGATCACTTGGACACATCCAGCTGCTAAGAGGCACACCTAGATAGGGCAGGAGAATGGATGCCATAGCAACAGCTAGGACCTCTACCCTCCCACTGACTCAGCTCCTGACCAGGCACTCTTCTGCAGAACCTAGAGCCAAGCTCAACAGGCACCTCCTGAGGGCTTCTCTGAAACCCACAGACCGGCAGCAACTCACAGCTCCCACTCCCATCATCCATAATGGTTCCAGGCTGTAGGACCCAACATGGGTCATGCTGCCCTCCCACCTCCAGAAGCCCTTGGGAACCCCCCACCTGGGTGTCTAGAAGCCCTGTTCACCTGCTGATGGGGACCCTAGAACCCCTCCTTAGCCCACCTAATCACAAGTTGGGCACACAACCTCCTCTCCCTGACAACTTGGAACATGCTTTACCCATTAACTAGGACACCTGCACTGGGTGCCCCTTGGATAAAGGAATGCCCCCAGAGCAGTTTCTAGCATTGTAAGCTGGGGAGGAACCTGCCCTTTCTCCTTCAGTCCCTCAGAGCTACGCCCACAGGGAAACCATCACCAAGCTAAGATATTAGAACTGGTCCCCCTGAACCAGGAACCCACTATGGATGTTCTGAGAGAAGAAACCTTACCCTGGCTGCCCTGGGGCTTTGATTTGGACCCTGAAGACAGCTAGGACATACTCCCTACCTGCTTCTACCATCTTTGCTGAGACCAGGGGAAGCAAAAAGGAGAGAGGGATCACCAGCTCCCCTGGCATCTTGGCTTTCAAGGATAGGAAATGTTTCCTTTCTAGAGATGGCCAGGCCTGGGTTTAGAAACCCTAGCCCTACCTAGTGTATGTCATGTGCACTTACACCCTTATTCACCACAACCAAGATTTTGTCCCACCTTGGGTTTGGAGCCAAGTTTACAGCAGCAGCTCCATGAAAGCTCAGCCCACTCCACCGAAACACACTCCAGGGAGCCCCCCATAGCTGCCACCTTGGTCCCCCAAAGGAGTTCTTTGAACCTCAGACTCGGTAGAATGTATTCTGACCTAATCCCTCCCAACTTGGAGACTCCCCCCCACAGGAACTCAAAGTCTGTCTTAACACAAGACCTTCCTCAATAGCACCAATGCAAGACCTTGCAAGGGCTGACCTAATCACCCCTGGGACATCGAAATACCACTTCTTCATCCCTGTGAAGTATCAGCTAGGGAAATCACCTCCATGTCATGGACATTATACCAGGCCCCCAAAAGCTTGTACCACAGAATGTCTCAGAGCACTTTCTGGCATCTCCAATAATCCTGAAGAGAATTTAATCCTTTCTTCCCACAGATATCACCAGCCCATCATCATTATCTGCATCCTGACTCCTCAATGTGGGAACTCCCCTCAAATATATGTGCTGGGTCTTTTCTTTTTCACTTTCTCTCTTTTCTTCTTTCTCACTTTTTCATTTTTCTTCTTTTTCATTTTCTCCCTTTCCCTTTTTCTTTTTTCCTTCCTCACTTTCTCACATTCTCAGTTGACAACCTCATCAGTTCCCATAGTCCACTTGCCATCTTTTTGTAGATGATCCCTAGGAATATATATTTTTATATATATATACACAAATACATGCATATGTTTATAAATTAGCCTATATATACATGGGTATATATATATGTATGAGTGTATACATTTGTGTGTTTACAATTATATATTGTAACTATCTCAAACTCAACATGCCCATAATAGAATTAATTCTCTCCTTCCTCTTCAGATCCCACCAAAACTTCTCCCTCTTCCAAACCCCTCTGTTTTTATTGTGGATTCCATCATCCTTCCCCCTCAAATTGATATCTCATCACTGTTCTTGGTCCTTCTCTCTCCCACATGATGTTCAAACAGTAAATCTGGACATTTCTACCTCCATAGCATCTCATGAATGTTTCCACTTATAAGCTACCACTCTAATTCATGTGATTAAGTGACTTCCTGCTTAGATAATTAAAATAGCCTCCCAGTATTTCCCCAAGCCAATCCTTCTGCCAAATATTCTGACAATATAATCTTCTCATCACCTCCCTGATGTCATGGATCTCTTCAAGAATGAAGGACAAACAACAACAACCTAAAATACAAGTTTGTGAAACTCCTCCGCCCAAGAATCTTCTATGGCTCACTGTTATCTCTAAAATCACACTCTCTAAATTACTATTTAAAGTCCTTTCCAAACTTTAATGAGCCTACCTTTCCAGGCTTATTTGATATTAGCCATTAATAAATAAGCATTTACTTTGTTTAGCAAGACTTAAGACTCATAATATATTAGATTAGAAGTTACCAGATCATCCTCAGGAGTGAACTTCTTCCAGCATCTCCACATATCCTGACCCTTTAACTTAGACCTTCTTACCCTTCTCTTGCTCCAGATGCAACAAGTTCTCAATTCATAGCAATGCTTCTGGTCAAATAGGTCACATGCTAAAGTTTTGGCATTTTTCTTTCCTTCCTATTAAAATTAGAAGCAATGTTTATTTTTACATAAAAAATTAAATTTTAGCAGAATATTTGATACCTTTTACAGTTGCCAAATTTTTTACAACCCCTGTATTAAGCTGGGGCTTGATTCAAAGTTTAAGAAGCTTCTCAAATTAGGCATGGACCCACACTTAACACCGTATACCAAGATAAGATCAAAATGGGTCCATGACCTAGGCATAAAGAATGAGGTTATAAATAAATTAGAGGAACATAGGATAGTTTATCTCTCAGACTTGTGGAGGAGAAAGAAATTTGTGACCAAAGATGAACTAGAGACCATTACTGATCACAAAATAGAAAATTTTGATTATATCAAATTAAAAAGCCTTTGTACAAACAAAACTAATGCAAACAAGATTAGAAGGGAAGCAACAAACTGGGAAAACATCTTCACCGTTAAAGGTTCTGATAAAGGCCTCATTTCCAAAATATATAGAGAACTGACTCAAATTTATAAGAAATCAAGCCATTCTCCAATTGATAAATGGTCAAAGGATATGAACAGACAATTTTCAGATGATGAAATTGAAACTATTACCACTCACATGAAAGAGTGTTCCAAGTAACTATTGATCAGAGAAATGCAAATTAAGGCAACTCTGAGATACCACTACACACCTGTCAGAGTGGCTAAGATGACAGGAAAAAATAATGATGAATGTTGGAGGGGATGCGGGAAAACGGGGACACTGATGCATTGTTGGTGGAATTGTGAACGAATCCAACCATTCTGGAGAGCTATCTGGAATTATGCCCAAAAAGTTATCAAACTGTGCATACCCTTTTATCCAGCAGTGCTACTACTGGGCTTATACCCCAAAGAGATACTAAAGAAGGGAAAGGGACATGTATGTGCCAAAATGTTTGGGGCAGCCCTGTTTGTAGTGGCTAGAAGCTGGAAAATGAATGGATGCCCATCAATTGGAGAATGGCTGGGTAAATTGTGGTATATGAATGTTATGGATTATTATTGTTCTGTAAAGAATGACCAGTAGGATGAATACAGAGAGGACTGGCGAGACTTACATGAACTAAAGTGAAATGAGCAGAACCAGGAGATCATTATACACTTCAACAACGATACTGTATGAGGATGTATTCTGATGGAAGTGGATTTCTTTGACAAAGAGACTTAACTCTGTTTCAACTGATCAATGATGGACAGAAGCAGCTATATCCAAAGAAAGAACACTGGGAAATGAATATAAACTGTTTACATTTTTGTTTTTCTTCCCGGGTTATTTTTACCTTCTGAATCCAATTCTCCCTGTGCAACAAGAGACTGTTCGGTTCTGCAAACATATATTGTATCTAGGATATACTGTAACCTATTTAACATGTATAGGATTGCTTGCCATCTGGGGGAGGGGGTGGAGAGAGGGAGGGGAAAAATCGGAACAGAAGTGAATGCAAGGGATAATGCTGTAAAAAATTACCCTGGCACGGGTTCTGTCAATAAAAAGTTATTATAAAATAAAATAATAATAAAAAGAAGCTTTGTTCTACAAGAATTCTCCCCTAATTCCTCTTACTTTCGATGTTTTCTCTCTTTATTTTCTATTTATCCTATATGTAGTTTGCTTTGCACATATTTGTTTACAGTTGTTTCCCCCATTAGAGTGTAAATATCTTCAGGGTAGGGGACTTTTTTGCCTCTTTTTGTATCTCCAGTGCTTAGCACAGTGTCTGGCATGTAGTAGGCACTTAATGTTTATTGATTGATTAAAAAAATAATAATTAGAAGCAAAATAATACCTTTTGCACTCCAGGTTTTACAGGATCAGAAGGTCATTTAGTCTGCTCCCACTTTTCTGGGGGAAAAGTCATTTTTGAATCAAGGGAATCCTGCTAATAATTCAAAACCCGACTACCCCTTTCAGGAACCAGGAATCACTGGGGGCCATTGTTCTGAGATTACTTGAAGGGCAGGTGGAGGGTCAGTCTACAAGATGTCCTTCTGAACCCCCATATTTCAAACAGCTAGAAAGCAACTTGACTTCAATTTAAGTTTGTTTTAATGGTGTTTTTATCACAGATGACTGCGCAGGCAGTCATCTGCTTGCTAACAAATGAATTCCTAGTCTCTGTAGCTATTTAAGCAGAGACTGGACTCTGCAGTGGGGATGTATTCCTTGCACTGTGAGGGAGAAAAGATGAGCTCTCTTCTCAATTCCCTTCCATTTGGGAGAATTCACAAATCTATAACTTATTAAGGACAATTCTTTCTATCCTTCCTCTCCTTCCAAGTTTTCTGTGTATTGGCTTGAGGTGGAAATGAGAGTGATTTATTGGCCTTCTCTGTGGAAAACATCCCTGGCAGAACTTGACCTAATGAATTGAGAGCTGATTAAAATGTGCTCCTTTGGAAGGGGATATAAATAAAGCTAATGAGGCCAGTAATGAAATGGAAGTTCCTGGTGTAGGCCCCTTGGCTTCAGTGTCAACACTCTGTTTCCTCATATTCTTATTGGATGATCCTCATTATAATTATTGGTTCCATGGTTACTTGATTAGATTAAAGCAGATTCTAGCACTGCTGGGAGGACTACACAGGCCACTGGATCTTCAGTTGCATCAATTGGGGATTATCTGTCAGGTACTGAATTTCACACATTTCCTAGTAAATCAAGAATGCTTAATGGTATGCCATTGTAATTGGAAAAGAACCCAATCACTTGCACTGGGGCCCTATGCAGAGTAGAAAACCACAGGACCAAGAGTTTAGTGGGGGTGTTTCCCACCATCCAGGAATAATAATAAAGATAACCCTTTCCAATCCTTAAGAGGGATTTTAATTAAGAATTCCAGTGCCCCCTTCTTGATTATTCCAAATTTGTCTAATATATAGCTTGCTGGCTCATAATCATTTTCATGTTGATTCTCCCATTAAACTAAATAGTCTTCAAGATCAGGACTCTTTTTTGCCTTTTTTTTTTTAATCTCCAGAATTCAGCACAGTGACTGCAACATTATAGGTGTTTAATAATGCTTAATGAATGAGTAAACTCTAAGATGAACACTATTCAGAACATTTCCTTTTATGTAATGAAATAATCCTGAGAAGTAGGCAAAACAAGTCTTAGTATCCCGTCATTTGCAGAAGAGATTAAGTTGTTCTGACTTCAAAAGATTTGGGTTCAAATCTCATTCCTGTGGCTATGTGACTCTAGGTAAGTTATTTTGATGTAATATAGCTTCTGGGGAAGACAGCAAAAATTTTAAGGTGCTTGAATTTAGGGGGCTTCTGTTTTAACAATCTTTCAGTGATTCTAAATCTTCTGGCTTTGGAATCTGTGATCCTGAAGCCCTCTGATCTAGCAATGCTATTGTTCTATCAATGATTGTAAAAGTCTTCTGGTTTAGAATTATAATATTCCTTCCCTTAAACTTTAGGGAAGATATATGAGTGATCCTGAGATTCTCTAACCTTAGGATGCTATTGTTCAAATCTTGTCTGTCAATTATTCTAAAGTTTTTTGGCTTTAGAATAGTCCTAGGTCTGCAGGTCAGTGATAACCAAATTCTAGAGACCACCCCTCAGTTCTACCTCTAGGACATAAATTTAGCATATCAGTGGCAAGAACTGGATAAATTTGTTTCCTTGCTCAAGATTCTTTGCTAAATCTTAGACTTTAGCCTGTGTTAAAATTATAATAAACTTTGCTCCTTGAATTAGATATGGATTCAAGCCTGCAAATTATTTTGAGACACCTCATGACACCAGTCTGCAACCCCCAACCTTTTGGGGTCCCTTCCCAACCTCAATGGATCTCAGTTTCCTCATATAAATATATATATATATATATATATACACACACACACATATATACGTATATATATATATATATATACGTATATATGTGTGTGTGTATATATATATATATATATATAGTGTCTGATTCTTCATGACCTAATGTGGGGTTTTCTTGGCAGAAATATTGCAGTGGTTTGCCATTTCCTTCCCCATATCTCTGAAAGATGAGGAATCTAAGGAAACAAGGTTAAGTGACTTGCTTAGGGTCACACAACTAGTAAGTGTCTGGGGATGGATTTGAACTCAGGAATATGAGTTCATCTGACACCAAGCCCAGCCTCTATCCATTGTGCCATCTAATTATAGTTACCGTAAGCATCTTATTGGAATAAAAAAAATTTTAAGATAAGGAGACAACTAATCTTCCTAAAAGTTACCAATTTCCATATAATATAAAACTATCTTTATGCTGGCATGGCATGACTATGGGAAAATCTGTTGCTAAAAAATACTGGATTTGAATCACATCCTAGCTCTACAATTCTTGTCAAGTCATAGTATAATGCCATATTTTAGATTCCCCGTCTCTGTAGGTATTCAAGCAGAGACTAGACTTCTGGAGTGGGAATGCATTCCCTACACTGTGAGAGAGATAAGATGAGCTGTTCTTTTACATCCCTTCCAGATGAGAAAAGCCACAAATCTATAACTTATTAAAGACAATTGTTTCCTTCCTTTCTCCCCTTCCCCTTCCAGGTTTTCTTATCTTAAATAGTTTTTTATTCCAATAAGATGCTTAAGAGTTTTAAGTGACTATAATTAGGTGACACAGTGGACAGAACACTATTGAAATGCCAGAACAACAAAATATTTAGGGAAGACCCTGAAATCTTTTCTGGGAGTTCACATCATCAAAACCATTTTCATAATAATACTAAGATATTTGAATTTCTAATACAGTAAATACCAATAGATATAATCCACATAAATGAGTGCTTTGGGGAGTTCTCAATAACTTGTTTCAGAATGTAAAAGGATCTTGAGACCAAAAAAATTTAAGAACCACTGTATTATATGACTATCCCCTTTGCTATGGTCCCTCTCCAGCCCTAAATCCTAAAAGTCTTATGAAGTGACAATCTCTGAAGATAAGCAAACAGAAAAGCAAACAACTGCAAAAAATAAAATAAAGGAGGCTAGCAGTTGCCCACAATTGATGAATGCTCCTAGAGCTAGTAAGGAGTTTCTAGATATTATCTGCTTGCTGATAATCAGGTCTGGTGTAGCAACAGAGCCAGCTGCTGAAGGAGGAATACAGAGGATGGGAAGAACAAGCTCTCAGATGGAGAGTTAAAACTGCCTGGAATGATAGAATGTGAGACAAAAATAGAGAATAAAAGCAGAAGATAAGGTTAAGTAAATAAAAAGTTTCAAGCTCATCCAGAGCTTGAAGAGTTGATTCAGAATAGTGGGCATGTATAAGTGGGTCAGTAACATGAAACAGAGAAAACTCAGAACTTCGGGAAATTAGGGAAGAGTGAGTAAAGGTAGCAGGAAAAGAAGGCTTTCTGAAGGAGATAACATTTCAGGTGGCTCTCAAAAAGGTTAATGCATCACTGAAATATAAATAGTCTGTTCCCCTCTCACCGTCTTTAATTTCCTTATATCCATAAAGATTCTACTTGATAAAGTTATGAGTTATGTTTGTCCCATCAAATATACTTTAATTCTTTCTCAGGTTTTTCAGAAGTATGCTCAATAAGATTCTTGGTAACACTTTCAATCACATAAGATTTAATAAACCTTTAGCAAGCAGTGGCAATTTAATTAACTCTCAACTGATTGCTAGAAAAATATTATGGAGATTGGAAAAGTAATAATTGAATGAAATTGCTGAGCTACATTTAACAAGATCTATGAGAAAGAGGCTATGTGCCTGAACAGAAAGATGCCTGTCATTTACAAGGAAAAACTGGGGAGAAGAAGCAAGTGAAATTCAGAGATACCTTTCTGAGCACCACCAGGACCCCTGTTCCTACCCCCAGAGAACTTTTCCTAGCCCACAATGCAAACATTAAGGAAATCTGGATGGGATCAAGATAAGATCAAAAGAGACAAGATTTGTTAAATGCTTAACATAGTGCCTGGCAGATAGCAGGCACTTAACAAATTATTGTTCCCTTCCTTGCCTTGCTTTTCCTCCCTCATTGGATCTCATGATACAACCTTTTGGGGGTCTCCTTGAACCTCAACAGTAGGTGCACAACTGAACAAGTGAAAATGGTTCTGTCACCTCTCCATCTCTCAAAGACTGGTAACTTGGGCACTTAGCCTGTATCCTGCAAATTATAATGTGCTCTGGCTATTCCTAAAGAAGAAGCAAGGAAGGGATTTGCTTTAGAAAAGACCCTGATTGGGAGTTATCTGCCTAATGACAGCAACTCCATATGAAAATTTCTCTCATTTCTATCCTCACCACACTTGACAGCCCAAATATGATCTCAGTATTCCATCCTTTCACCATGAATTTAAGGATGTTTTACATATATTTCTACTATGTTTAACACATATTGGATTACTTGCCATTTTAGGGGAAGGAGTGGGGAATGGGGGAGGAATTGGAACACAAGGTTTTCCAAGGGTTAATGTCGAAGCCATGCATATGTTTTGAAAAATAAAAAAGCTTTAATTTAAAAAAAAAAAAAAAGATGTTTTAATGTGTATTGTGGTTGTCTTTTTTTTTTTTTATCATACCTATTGGGCAGCTAAGTGGCATAGTGGATAGAGTACCAGTTCTGGATTCAGAAAAACCTGAATTTAAATCCAGCCTCAGGCACACTGGCTGTGTGACCCTGGTAAAGTCACTTAACCCTACTTGTTTCAATTTGCTCATCTGTAAAATGAACTGGAGAAGGAAATGGCAGTTTAATTTAGTATCTTTGCCAAGAAAATCATGAATGAGGTCAACAAATAGGTATAACTGAAATGACTAAATAACAAATATCACCTTCTAGATTGTGAGCTTGCTGAGGATAGTCTTTGCTTTGTTAATTTTTAAAATTTCCTTCTACCCACAATCTAACATAGGACCTTCTATAGAACCTTTTATGTACTTGATATGTATTAAATATAAAAGAAGGGAAGAAAAAAGAGGAGGGAAACGAAAGAAGAGAGAAGAAGGGATGGAAGGGAGGGGAAACAGATAAGAGGGAAGAGAAAGAGAAAGGGAGAAGAGAGGACAATCTTAGCTGGGAAGAAAGTGAGAAGGTTGGAAATGAGGGTACACGACAGCAAAAGGGCTGTTTTACAGAATAAATCTATTAAAGGCATCAGAGAAATTCAATCTGACAATTGAGAAATTAGTGAGAAAACACCCTAGAGGCTATGGCAAAGACATTAAGCATTTTCTAAGTAGAGCATTTTTTTTTCTTTCTTACAGTTTGTTGTTTTTAAATCAGAAATCCCCTTTCTAATGGCTCCTGTGAAGACGTGACTACCCTGATCTTTTAAGAGAACCTATGTCAAACTTTGAGGAGGTTAGGAAGTTCCTTTGTGGAAACTGGGGAAAGGTGGTTAATGTGAGGTGAAGAATTCAGTGGCTGGTAGAATGAATCCAATTCAACTTGACAAATATTTATTAATACTGCTAAGTGTGAAAGCGGCTCTGTCACTGAAGGAGAGCATTGGGTCTCAAGCGCTTAAGGAAGGATTAAAAAGTAGTGATATTTTACTGGGTTCACTGTGATCAGTAGACATTGCCCTAGGAAAGGCTGTGTAGAACTGAGACCTTTGCAAATCTTCAAGCACCTGCATAGGTAAATACAAGTTGTTATTTCATTCTTACCTTTATGTTTGCAGGAGCTCAAATGGAAATAGTCCTGGGACAAGTGCAAATCCTGCTAGCTTTGTTGGAAGTGTTTAGTGAAAACTTTTTTTTTTTTTGACAGATGAATAAAACAATCGATTTTTTGTAATTGAATGAAAGTGTGGAAATTCTCTCTACTTGTGAAGAATCACTGAAAGCTTGTTTGACAGCAGACTCTATGTAATTACATTATTATCATTTTTACTATCTTAACATTCAAAATCTTGAATTTTACTCTTTGCAATCAGAGAACAGCTATATTTCAGCGGGTGTGGCAGGTGATAAGAGAGGCAGCATGGTGTAATGTGGATAGAAAACTAGCATTGAAACCAGAACATCTGGGTTCCAATACTGCCCTTGAAAATTCTTTCTACATAATTCTGGACAAGTCATTCAGCCTTTCAGTGCTCTAGGTAACTCTTTTTTAAAATTAAATTCTTTTTTATTCTATTTATGAATATTTTTTCTTTTTAAAAAATCTTAATAGGATTTTATCTTTTCCAGTTATATATAAAGATGGTTTTCAACATTTATTTTTATAAGCTTTTGAGTTCCAAATTTTTCTTCCTGTTCAAGACAGCAAGTAATCCGATATAAATCACACATGTACAATCATGTTAAAAATATTGCCATAGTAGTCATATTGTGAAAGAAGAATCAGATCAAAAAGGAAAAGCTACAAGAAAGAAAAAATATGAAAAAGAAGCAAAAATAATTTATTCTGATATGTGCTCTTCTATATAACACTTTAAGAAAAAAAAAAGAAAGAAAGAAACAGAGAACCTGCTTTACTAGAGGGCGTTTCCTCCCTGGGAGTTCCCTTTAACAATGAAATCACAGGTCAAATCTCTATCCTTGACCCTAGTGCAATCAAAATAAAATTTCTTTGTTCTCTTGATAACCTAACATTTGAAAATAATTTCAGACTATCCCTAACTATTCCTTCCCCAAATCCCTTTTGATAAATATTTGCAAAAAAAATTTCTCCTTCATCTAAGATTACTAGAGTATTTTGTCTGGATCCTAATGTATTTGTGCATATGACATATCCTCCTTCTACTCTCAGTAGAATATATGCTCTCTGAGGTCAGGGGCTTTAATTTTCAACTGAAAGAATATAGTGCCTAATATAGTGCCTATTATTAAATAAGTGCTTAATAAATGTTAATAAATGTTGGATCCTCCCCAACCACTGACTGATGATAGAATTCCACCATCAAATCTTGTCCTTTAACATTTGTCTGCTTCAAAATTCTCCAAATTCAGAATTTGAAACATTTTGCCAAGAAAAGAAATGATTCAACTCTTGATATTTGCCAGGTACTCAGCTCATGGTTGTTGTCTTGATTAAGAAGTAGGAATATTAGCCGTGTTACTACTGGGCTTATATCCCAAAGAAATCATAAATGAGGGAAAGGGGCCTGTATGTGCAAGAATGTTTGTGGCAGCCCTCTTTGTAATGGTTAGAAACTGGAAACCGAGTGGATGCCCCTTAATTGGAGAATGGCTGAATAAATTGTGGTATATGAATGTTATGGCATATTATTGTTCGGTAAGAAATGACCAGCAGGATGATTTCAGAAAGGCTTGGAAAGACTTACCTGAGCTGATGCTGAGTGAATTGAGCAGAACCAGGAGATCATTATATACTTCAACAACAAGACTATATGATGATCAATTCTGATGGTCCTGGCCATCTTCAACAATGAGATGAACCAAATCAGTTCCAATGGAGCAGTAATGAACTGAACCAGCTACACCCAGGGAAAGAACTCTGGGAGATGACTAAGAACCACTACATAGAATTCCCAATCCCTGTATTTTTGCCCGCCTGCATTTTGGATTTCCCTCACAGGTTAATTGTACACTATTTCAGAGTCCGATTCTTTTTGTACAGCAAAAAAAAAAAAAAAAGAAGAAGAAGAAGAAGAAGTAGTAGTAGGGATGTGAAGTTGGTCAGGTAGACTGACTACCCAGCTCCCACTGCTGCTGCTGTTGCCGGTCCACCGTGAGCAGGAGCAGGAGCACAGGATGGCCAAGCATAAGGCCATCCTCCCCAGACCCCAGGAGGCGGCAGTGGGGCAGAGGACCCTGGTAGCCCTGAACCTGGCCAGAGCCCTGAGAAGCAGAGGACATGAGACCACAGCTTCTGCTTCCACATCTAGACACCAGCCCTACCCTCCAAGGAAGTTTGAACTTGGGGTGGGGAGAGACTATAAAATTCAAGGTTCCTCTCAGAAAGTGAGTTAGGTGTATTGGTCAACCTGCCATCTGGGAGAGGGGGTGAGGGGAAGGAGAGGAAAAATTGGAACAAAAGGTTTTGCAGTTGTCAATGCTGAAAAATTGTCCAAGTATATATCTTGTAAATAAAAAGCTATAATAAATTAAAAAAAAAATGAGTTAGGTGCAGAAGGGCAGGAGCCTGGCTGAGCCGACTTGTTTCTCCACAGCTGAAAGCCCCACTTGCCCTTTTGAGGAATTGCATGGGGGAAGGATGTTTAGGTGGTAGATTGGAGATGTACTGATTATGCAAAAATCCATTCAGTACTCATTGTTTTTGACACGTTTTATGCCTTCTGAAACCAATTAATGACAAATACTGAGGTACCAGTGTTTACTCTGTTCCTTCTCAGTCACTGACACCTTAGAGTAAAGGAATTTTCAAGAAAACATTGTAGGATTTCAATAAGTAGGAGCTTCTTAGAAATTGGAAGGGCAAGTATTAACCCCACCACATACCCTCCAAAAAAGAAAAAAAGGGGCACTGAAAGGAGAAGTGATAGACTTTGCTAGCTTCAAAATTTTGCTAGCTAGAACTAGTGTACCTGGACTCGAGCTCAGGAGAAGCTACAAATAGATTATCCTCTACCTGCCTCCCTTTCTGGAACCTAATCAACTGTCTCCCTTCTGTCTCCTGTCTCTCTTCTGGCTTCCTCTTCTGTGCCTTGGCTTAATTTCATATTTTCTTTTTATGCTGCTTCTTCCCTTTCTACTGCTCTCTTCAAAGTAACTTAGAAGATCGAATAAACAAATTAATTCTGAGAATATTTTAATTTGATGAAAACCTGTTCAATGTAAATAAATGGGGGAAAATGAACCTCCAGATGTTCTAAATAACAGGGGGACTTTGCTGCTACCAGCCTTCCTGGCATCTTCCTTGCCAATCTGGAACCAGCTATATTAGACCCTTCCAGCAACTGCCTTTCTAGTCTGGTCCAATTCAACTGAATTCAGCAAATATTTAGAAGACACCTACTAAGTGTAAGGCCATAGGGGTCAGCCTTGAAAATAGAAAAAAAAGAAAGCAGTCCTGTTTGCATGAAACAGTAAGAGATGAAGATGGAAAAATAGTTTGGTAACCAATTGCAGAGAGCCACAAAAGCTAAAGGCATTGGGAAGCAACTGAAGGTTCTGTAGTAGAGGACTGGAATAATCCGAGTAGGGAAATAGGAGAACTGTAGTCAGCAGTGTTAAGGACAGTTTGTAGTATGGATATTTAGGGAAACATTTGTTGTTAGGGAGAGGCTTGTTGTGAGGAACAAATAAGATAATGTTGGTAACACATTTGGCACAGTGTCTGGCACATGGTAGGCATTGTATAAAAGTACCCATCTCTTTTTCCTGATGCTCTTAGAAAATCTAAGAGCAATTTCTTTAGAATAAACATAAGCTATATAGATTACAAGATATTCAGCTGAGTGAGTGATGAAGTAAAAGCAGTGAATGTAGACTTTTTCTTAGAAATCTAGTAGTGAATGAGAAAAAAAAAAAAGACAAAAGATTAAATGGGCCAAGAGAAGGACTTGGTGGACAGGGAGATTTTTGTGGGGTTTTTTGTATGTATTTATTCATTTGTTTCTTTGTTTTATTCTGCATTTATTTATTATATTTAACAATTACACATAAAAATTTTAACATTGATTTTTTTTTAAATTCTGAACTCCAAATTCTTTCCCTTCTTTCCTCTCTAGAGAAGGCAAGCAATTTGATATCACTTTATACTTGTGAAGTCATAGATAAATCCATATCAATCATGTTGTAAAAAATGAGTAAAAAAAAAAGAAAAAGAAAAAAAGTTTTTAAAGTATGCTTCAGTCTACATCCAAGGTTCATCATTCTGTCTATGGTGGTAAGTCACATTTTTCATCTTGGATCCTCTGGGATTTGTCTTGGACCATTATCTTTACCAGAGTAGCTAAGACTTTCAAAGTTGATTATCCTTACAATATACTGTTACCAGATACAATATTCTCCTGGTTCTGTTCACTACACTTTGCATCAGTTCATATAATTCTTCCCAGATATCCTGCTCATCATTTCTTATAGCACAATAGTGTTCTATTACAATTATATACTACAACTTGTTCAGACATTCCCCAATGAGTATTCCCTCTATTTCCAACCTCCTAAATTGTTTTTATTTGAAAGAATGTCTTGATCTGACTTTTTGTTGACTGTTATTCTAAAATTTGATTTAAGGCATTACTTTAAAGTTGTTTGGAGGAGAATGTTGGGAGAACTCAGCTGAGTGCTTTCTCTACTCTATCATCTTGATTCCCCCTAGTTGCTTTTTAAGATCCAGAAATAGCAAATAAAATAAAGAATTCTATATGTCTGGCTGTACTTTTTTTTTTAACACTATAGATCATAGACTCATAGATTGAGGAAGGAATCTTAGAGGCCTTGTTCATCTTATTTTATAGGGAGGAAATGGAGATAAGTGACTTGCCCAGAGTCACATAATTAGCAAGCATCTAAACCAGAATTTGAACTCAGGTCTGCCTCCTTCCAAGACCAATACCCTACTATTCTACTATGCTACTTCTACTTTGGATTAGATTTTAAGTAAAAAGCATTTAGTAAGACTGATTCCTAATACCAAAAATAAAGTAATTAATTAAAAAAAATCAATGAAGAAATCTCTGCCTTCAAAAGGCAAGTACATTTTCATTTGTTAATGAAAGAAAAAGAAATCCTTTTAAAAAATTCTGAAATCCTTTATTTGTTGAGAAGTTCCACCTTATATTAAACTGAATAAATAAATTGGCTTGAATTAACTCAGTCCATCAGAATTGATCATCACAGAATCTTGTTGTTGCTGTGTTCTCTTGATTCTGCTCATGTCACTTAACATCAGTTCATGTAAGTCTCTCCAGGCCTTTCTGAAATCAGCCTGCTGATTGTTTCTTATAAAAGAATAATATTCCATAATATTCACATACCATAACTCATTCAGCCATTTTTCAACTGATGGGCATCCACTCTGTTTCCAGGTTCTTGCCATTACAAAAGGACTACTACAAACATTTTTATACATATGGATCATTTTTTTCACTTTCAGATCTTTTTGAGATACAGGCCCAGTAGAGATACTTCTGGATCAAAGGGTATGCACAGTTGGATAACCCTTTGGGCATAGTTCCACACTGTTCTACAGAAAGTGTGGATCAGCTTGCAACTCCACCAACAATGTATCAGTGTCCCATTTTTCCCACATCCCTTCCAACATTCATCATTATCTTTTCCTGTCATCTTAGTCAATCTGAGAGGGATGTAGTAGTACCTCAGAGTTATCTTAATTTTCATTTTTCTTATCAATAGTGATTTAGAGTATTTTTTTCATATGACTAGGAATAGCTTTAATTTTTTTATCTATAAATTATCTGTTTGTATCCTTTGACAATTTATCAGTTAGAGAATGACTTGTATTCTTATAAATTTGAGGCAATTCTTTATATATTTTAGAAATGAGGCTTTTATCAGAAACGTTGGATATAAAGATTTTTTCCCAGTTTTCAGCTTCCCTTCTAAAATTGTTTGCATTTGTTTTGTTTGTATAAAAACTTTTAATATAAACAAAATTACCCATTTAACATTTCATACTGTACTCTAGTTCTTCTTTGGCATACATTTTTTCCTTCTCCACAGATCTAAGAGGTAGACTATCCTTTGTTCTTCTAATTTGCTTATAGTTTCACTCTTTATGTCTAAATTATGAACCCATTTCAACCTTATTTTGGTATAAGTGTTAGGCATTGGTCAATGTCTAGTTTCTGCCATGCCATTTTCTAATTTTCCCAGTATTTTTTGTCAAATTATTAGTTTTTTATCCCAGAAGCTGGGATCATTGGGTTTATCAAACACTGGATTACTATAGTCATTGACTATTGTGACTATTATGAACTTAATCTGTTCCACTTATCACTTATTATTCTATTTCTTAGCCAATATCAAATGGTTTTGATGACTGTTGCTTTATAATATTGTTTTAGTTCTGGTACAGCTAAGCTAACTTTATTTGCTTTTTTTTTTTTTCATTAATTCCATTGGAATTCTTGAGCTTTTGTTCTTCTAGATAACTTTGTAAATATTTTTTTTCTAGCTCTGTAAAGTAGCTTTTCGGCAATTTGATTGATATGCACTTAATAGTTATCTGTTTGACCTAATGTAAGTCTGGGTCTCAATTTCCTTGTCTTAAATTAGGAATTAGGCCTGGATGATCTCTAAAGGCTCATACCTCTACAACGTATGCTCCCAAATCTGATACCCTTTTCCCATAGTAGGTCATCAAATTCTTAATGATAACTATCACATCACATCTAATTCTTCTTTAACCAAATATTCCTTGTTCCCTCAATAGATCCTTGTATGAGATGATTCCAATCCTATCTTCATCCTTGTTATCCTTAACTACTCATCAGTTTCTATCCTAAAAGGTGATACTAGAACTGAATAAAATATTCCAAGCAAGTGAGAGGAGAGCAGAATTGTTCCCTCTCTCATTCTCCCTGCACCCCAAACTTTTTTTTATGTCCACAGTCAGAGATTATCTATTTCCTATATTTAGCAAGCAATCTCCTATCATTTAATGAAGAACCATTTTTTAAAAAAAAATTAAATTAAAGAAACTGACCCAGGTCTTTTTGTGCTCCCTTTATTCCATTCATTGCAAAAAGTTTTTCATTTCTAAGTTTCCAAGTTTAAGGACATCAGATATTGAACCATTGAATTGTAAGTCATTTAATTTTCTACTCAGAGGGAAATAAAAAAGCTCACATTAGACTCAAATTCATTCACACCCATAAATTTTTAAATCAGTAAAAATCGTCTTTGTTCATTGAATGCAAACAGAAAAGTTATTTTTCATGGTGTGTTGGACATTTAGTGATTCATTAATCCATTTCATTCCATTTTATATTTGAATTTCAAATGGGATCAGAAAGCAGAAATCCTTTTTATACGAAAAAATCATTAATAAGTTAGCATGAGGAATTAAATAATAAGTCAAATGTCCTAAGCTCTCTGCCTGGAGTTCTTGAACTTTTAGAAATATATAGTGATAAACAGACAGTAGACAGATAGATAGTTGAGTAGATTTAGATGTATACAAATACATATATTAAACACAAATATATACATCATATATATGCAGTTAAATATTATAAATATACATATATAGATAACTTTAAATATAATTTTTCTTTGCAATCCTATGTTTTATGGTATGCACCTAAAAATACTATTTTGAGAAAAGGTCCATAGGCTTCACCAATCTGCCACAGGGATCCAAGACAGACAAAAAAATGGTATGAACTCCTCTGTCTTTAGTCAAAGAGAGGTTGTTTGATGATTGAAGGTTTGTGTATTTATTTGATGGATTCAGGATGTCAGGAGATCCCACAGGATACTGTGGGATACTGTGGGCCTCTTATAAAACAGATCATATCATGTCCCTTCATTCCTTCTTATCTTATGTAATCTTGATCCATGTAATTCTGCCAGCTCTCCATTATTTATCTCAGTGATTTGCAGTCCTTCTTGGTCGTTTAATATTTCATGAATACCAGTGCAGGCCGTCCATTTTATTCCTTGGCACTTAGCATAGTGTCTAGTGGAATAGATACTTAATAAATGTAGTTCACTAATCTTAGCTTTGTTTTGGAAATAGCATTGGTCTACTGTTTAGGGTGTGGCTGAGACATTCAACTAACTATTGGTTTAGTTTCCATTGGTTTTGGTGTGCCTCTAACTCTTGCTAAGGATATTATTAAATTTTAATTGTTATTACTTTTTTTAATTTCCCAATTTAGACGTGAACACACGTCATTTCTGAGAAGACACAATGTTATCACTTCTACTATTCAGGCTTCCAAATTCACCTCATCCCAACTGGGATCAATCAAGAAATACCAACAATTCATTTTTATTCTTCTTTGAAATTAGAATAGATGTGCTCTCTAAAACGTTGGTTCTTACATAGCATCTAGAACTATAAGAGAATTTAGAGACCATCCAGTGTGGAGATGCTTTACTATTTTGTGTTCTGGATCCTCTTGGGAATCTAGTTAAGATTATAGATCCCTTATCAGAACAATGTTTTTAAATGCATAAAACAAAATACATAGGACTATACAGAAATTGATAGAATATAGCTTCGAGGGGAGATAGCAATACTTTTAAGATCCCCTGACCTTACAATCTGTCAGTGATTCTAAAGTCTTCTGGCTTTGAAATCTGTGATCCTGATGTATCTCTCCCCCGCAACCCCCTCGCTCCCTCCCTCAACCTTAGAGTACTATTGTTCTGGCAGCTTATCTATCAATGATTGTAAAAGTCCTCTGGCCTAGGAATATAATAATATTTCTTCCCTTAGACTTTAGGGAAGATACATTAGTGATCTTGACACTCTCTAATCTTAGGATGCTATTGTTCTGACAATCTTACCTATCAATGACTAAAGTTTTCTGACCTTAGGATAGTCCTAGATATGCTGATCAGAGATAATCAAATTCTTGAGACTACTCCTCAATTCTACCTCTGAGCCATAAAATTAGCATATTAGTGACATGAAGAACTGGATAAAGGTTTCTCCTTGCTTCTGGTGATTTGCTAAAATTCATTTGGAACTTAACTTGCTTAAATAGGCATTACAATTACAATAAACTTTTACAATTACAATAATCCTTGACTTGGATATGGATTCAAGCCTGCAATTTTTTTTGAGATACCTTACAACACTGGTCTGTGACCTCCAATTTTTGGGTCCCTTCCCAACTTCAATATTTGGTGGTCCATATAGGGACAGTCTGGCCTCCCTGGCTTGAATCTCTCCTTGTCAAGGTAAGCCCTCATTTTTTTCTCCTTCAATCCTATAGCTGGGACACCCCAATCCACTAGGAGAAGCCTTGTCTGGATCATCATGAGCTTCACACTCAGCAAATTTTTCTTGACTGGGGATGCCCAGATTTGCAAATTCTTATAATTTTCTGCAAAGTTCCTAGGGAACTTTTGCCATCTTTTCACTTTCTCTGGGATGCCAGAGGAGAGAGAAGAAGTATGATAGAATGGCTTTTGGAAAAATATTTATGGCTTTTGGCAAGGATGGGGCAGTCTTTTTTCATGTCATTTTTGTCTGTGTCTGCATCTCTGTACAGAATGTCTGTGTTATGTTTGTCCTTTATGAGCTAGATTTTGTTACCTAAAAAGTTTTAAAATGCAACCAGCAAGAAAAAAAAAATTATGCTATAGATTCCTTAACATCCTTGAATCCTAAAAGCCTTATTTTTTCGTGTGGACTTCAGCTCTGGCCAGGCTGGGAGAACTATAGAAATAAAGTTAGCTAATTAAAAGTAAAACAACATCTTAGCAGATTTTCAAAGTTTTGAGAGCAATGATTAAGAAGTTTGGCAATTTGTCATTTTAAGATTGCAAGAAAAATTCCTGAAACACTGGGGATAATTCCAAGAATTCATCCTATTTTGAAAGAAGAAAAAAACTAAGTAAATAGCAACTTTTTGCTAGCCCTTCCTTGACTCCTGTGTTGTCTGGGGTCCCCTTCTGCTCCTTGAGAAAGCACCCCAGAAAATATGAAGGGACCCTCACCACTCCACTCCACTCCATGGAGTCCTGAGTGTATCTCAATTGTGGGGCTTGCTAACAAAATCAATATATAGATCAAAACAAATCTCTTTGGTTGCTAATTTCTCTCATCTCAGATCAGATTAAGAAAAGAAAATGTTCAGTATTGTAGGGAAAGTCAAATTCTGCCTCACTTGTAGAAATAAGGGAAGCAGCAATAGCTGTGGGGGACCCCGCATAACCTTGCCCTAATACTTCCCCAACCCAGTTTGGTGGCCTGGGGATGGAATTGGGGTCTGTCCCCATGGTGAGCATTCCCTGAGCCTTGGCACCTGAAACTATCATCAAAGGGAGATCCTGGCATCAGTCACTCCAGCCTTCAGCAGGTTCTGTCCAGCACCTGCCTGGCAAGAATCCGGGCTCCCCCGGCAGCACCCAGCATGGCAGTGTGAGGGGAGAAAGCCAGTCAGGCTCTGCATCTGGCAAGCCCACCATTCTCTGTTTCAGTCGGGATATGTGTTAGCTATGTACTTCATGGCAGATTATTTTATCTCTGCCCAGTTTTCTGATTTTTAAAGAGAAATGATAAGGATTATTACATGATAGAAAAAGTGCTATATGAATGTTAGCTGCTTTATTAGATAGAATTGCTTCATATTTGATGACTTCATGTGTTTTTAGATGTGACTAACATACAGTGTCAGTGTTGAGATAAATGATTTCCATGTGTATGTAAAATAATTTGGAAGCAAAATCAACTAAATTAAGGCCTCCCCAGAGGCCAGCCAGGGGGAACTTCTTTTTGTCCTGCCCAGCTCCTTGCAGAGCACAATGGCCCGGCCTTCACTTCTCAGGTAACCCAAAAAGTGGCCGAGGCACTTAAGATCACTTACCACTTCCACCCTGCCTAGTATCCTCAGGCTTCTGGGAAGGGAAGAAAACGAATCACACCCTCAGGTGAGTCTTTAACAAACTGTGCCTGGGGACTCCAAAAAATTGGGTGAAAAATCTCTCATTAGGAAGGACCATATAAGGTCATTCTGACCACTCCACTTCAGTCAAACTCGAAGGTTCCACAACTGGACTCACGATTCTTGAATTAAAAGTGCTGCTCCTGTTACCTCTCCTTCAGATATCTCAGAATATTCCTGTGAACCCCTAAAGGACCTGAAACTGCTCTTCCGCAGGACTCCTGGAAACACTGGAAGCACACTGATAGAGAAGAGTGACATTGTCTGTGTCCTTCTCTCCCTCACTCTAGCTTCCTTTCGCTCCTGTTATTTCCCACTTTTTCCAGGTGTAACTTGAACAATACTCCGAGGACGAGAGCTTTGCTCTTAGTATTTTCTCTCCAGCTCCCCTGGTGTCACAATGTGGCTCCCACCGGTAGGGAGAGAACTCCTTACTCCTTAGAACTGAGAACTAACATTCCTATTGGTAATTTGTTTCCTCCAGACTGAATACCATGGCCTAACAGATTCTGACACTCAGCACCTCTTGATGCTGTCTGTACCCTCCTTAGTCTGGACCCCACTAGGCAGGGATAGTTCTACACCCCTTATCAGCATGAAGGAGCTCCAGATGAGATCTCCATCCCTTTGTCCCAAATGAATTTGGGGTTCAAACTGGTTGAGAGAGAAAGTAATGGAATATACCATCTAGGGGAGATGGAAATAATTTTAAGGCCCCTAACCTTATGGGGTTTCTGTTCTCACAATCTGTCAGTGATTCTAAAGTCTTCTGGCTTTGAAATCTGTGATCCTGAGGTGTCTTCTCCTCAACCTTGGAGGGCTACTATTCTGGCAATCTGTCAATGATTGTAAAAATCCCCTGGCCTAGGAATATAATAATATTTCTTCTCTTAGACTTCAGGGAAGATATATTAGTGATCCTGAGACTCTCTAACCTTAGAATGCTATTGTTCTGACAATCTTGTCTATCAATGATTCTAAAGCCTTCTGGCTTTGGGATAGTCCTAGGTCTGCTGGTCAGTGATGACCAAATTCCTGAAACTACTCCTCAGTTCTGCCTCTAAGCCATAAAAATTAACATATCAGTGACATGAAGAACTGAATAAAGGTATCCCCTTGCTTCTGGTGATTTGCTAAAATTCATTTGAAATTTTGCCTGCTTCAATTGGCATTATTAGAATTACTATAAACTTTGCCCCTTGACTTGGAGATGGGTTCAAGCCTGCAAATTCTTTTGAGACAACTTGTGACACTAGTCTGTGACCTCAACTTTTTAGGCCCCCTTCCCAATGTCAACAAAACCAGTTATTGAAATATACTTGTCAAAACATATATTTTTAAAGTTCATAAAGTTAAATTCCTGATGCAGCCTAACAATACTATTTTACACATAAGAAAAATGAGTCTGAGAGAAAGGATATGACTTGATCAAAGAGACATAGAAAATATATGGCAGAACAGTGCAAGTTCTCACACCAGGAGAGATATAATCATTATGCTCTTCACCCTAGTTAAGTGTGCTGGTAAATTGGCAGTTAAGAGATGTTAGGTTGAACTGTGTGACCCTGGGTAAGTTATATAACCCCAATTGCCTCAACAGAGATAGAAAGAGAGAGAGAGAGAGAGAGAGAGAGAGAGAGAGAGAGAGAGAGAGAGAGAGAGAGAGAGAGAGAGAAAGAGAGAGAGAGAGAGAGAGAGAGAAGAGAGAGAGAGAGAGAGAGAGGTTTCCTATGTTGACATAGGTAAAAAGAGCTAATAAGGTGGGATTCATATCTTTCTTCATAGGGGAAGATCAGAGCCCTCTCTTGAGATAAGAAGAAAAGATATCCTAGAGCCATGTGTTTTTTTTTTATTTCTTCCTTTAGAGGAGTGCTTAGGATGGAAAATCCAGAAGCCCTGGGCTGAGACACTGAAGACCTAACTCTTAACATCTCATTTAGCTCATACTGATCAGGTAAGTACTGATTTCCTCTTGACTATGAATACCCCTTGTGTTGGGGAACTTACTACTATGAGCCTATTCCATTGATGGATCACTTTTATTTTTAGTATATTTTTAAGCTAAGCTAAAATCTTGCCTCACTGATTTCTATCAATTGATTGAACTAAATTTACATAGAAATTACATAGGAGAAGTCTGTTTCCTTCTATATGACATCCTTTGGCTATTTGAAGATACCTGGAAGAGACTCGGGAAATTTAATCCAACCCATTCATTTTATAGAGGAGAAAAATGAGGCTCAAAGAACTTCCTTGACTAAAAGATGGTCTGATGAATATCAGAGAGAGGATGTCCCACTCCCATGTCTTTTAATCTAGATGGCCATCACCACTCCCAAATTCTTTGTTATCATTCCTTAGTTTTCAGCTATGTTTGACTTTCTTTGACCCCATGTGGAGTTTTCTTGGCAAAGATATTGGAATGGTTTGGCTTTTCCTACTCTAGCTCATTTTACAGTTGAGGAAACTGAGGCAAACTAAGAGACTTGCTCCAGCATCATACAACTAGTAAATACCTTAGTCAGATTTGAAGTCTTCCTGACTCCAGGCCACCTAGCTGCTTCTGAATCACTATATAATGTCAATTTGGGATTATAAACAAATTCTACTTCTTATGTTGAAAATTTTTTGAGAAAAGGATCTCTTCTCCCTTATGACCCACACATTGCTCTGTCTGTCACTCGAGCTGGGAGCTATTAGCAGTCTAATCATTGGAAAGATGTAACATCTACTTAGAAAGACGAGAAACTTAGGTGTTGAGTCAGAACTAAAGAAAATCCCTAAATTTTAATTTTAGAAGGGAAGAGGAGAGAAGGGAAAAGATGGAACAGAAGAAAAGGGAAGGGAGAGGAGAGAAGAGAAGAGGAAAAGAGAGGAGGGGAGAAGAGAGGAAAGGGAAGAAAGGAAAAGGACAGGACAAGTCAGGACAGAAGGGGAAGGGAGAAAAGAGGAGGGGAGAACAGAGGACAGGACAGAACAGGATGGGACAGGAGAGGGAGAAAGAAGAGAGGAGAGAGAGAAAAAAGAAAGAAAAGAATAGGACAGGAGAAGAGAAGAGAGGGAGAGAGAAGGAGAAAAGAGAGAGGAGAGGAGAGGAGGAGAAAGGGAGAGACTAGGAACATTGGGCATTTTTTTTAAAGTAAAAAGAAGAGAGTAAAAGAAATACCCTATAATTACTGAAGGATGATCATATAGAGGAGGGATTAGCTTTGTTTAACCCCAGAGGGCAGAATTAGGAACAATGTGCATAAAGAGCAGATTTAGGATTTGGAAGAATATAAACCAAAGCAAAACCAAACAAACAAACAAACAAAGTAAGATCCTAAAAATTAGAGTTTTTTAACAGTAGATTAGATTGCTTTCATAGATAATGAGTTCCTCCTCATTGGAGGTTCATATAACAGATGAGGATTATTCATTTTACAGGTTGGATCTGATAACTTCTGAGATCTCCCCCAACTCGGTTTCTATAACTGTGATTCTGTGGACAGATGTAGTCTAACTCCCAGCATGAACAGAGAGGGACTGAGTGTCAGGAGACTCAAGATACTCCTTATTGTGCCATTAACATGTTGGGTCACCTTGGGCAAATCCCTTTAATCTGAGGAATTTTTTGCTTTTTTTTTCTTTAGGTCTCAGCATCCTTTTCCTTGAAATAAGGGTTTACATGCTTGCTCAGGTCTTGCTACATATAAGTTCTATTGCTATAGTGTTGATGGAGTTGTGATCCAACCATTCTGGAAAGCAATTAGGAACTCTGGCCAAAGGACTATCAAACCGTGCATACCCTTTAATCCATCAGTGTCTACTGGATTTGTAGTCTAAAGAGATCATAAAAAAGGGAAAAGGACCCACCTGTGCAAAAATGTTTGTGGCAGCTCTTTTTGTGATGGCAAGGAATTGAAAACTGAGTGGATGCTTATCAGTTGGAAAATAGCTGAATAAGTTATGGTATGTGAATGTTATGGAATATTATTGTTCTATTTAAAAAAATCAGCAGAATGATTTCAGAAAGGTCTGGGGAGACTTATAACTGATACTGAGTGATGTGAGTAGAACTAAAAGAACATTATACACAGCAACAAGATTACGATGATCAATTCTGATGGATGTGGCTCTTTTCAAGAATGAGGTGATTCAGGCCAATTCCAAAAGACTTGCGATGGAGAGAGCCATCTACACACACAGAGAGTACTATGGGGACTGAAAGTGCATCACAACACCTTTTTTATTGTTGTTGTTTGCTTGCTTTTTTTTTCTTTCTCATTTTTTTACCTGATTTTTCTAGTGCAGTATGATAAATGTAGAAATATATTTAGAAGAATTGCACATGTTTAACATATACTGGATTGCTTGCTGTCTAGAGGAAAGGGTGAGGGGAAGGGAGAGAGAAAATTTGGAACATAAGGTTTTGCAAGGGTGAATGTTAAACTCTTTGCATGTTTTTTTTAAATAAAAAGCTATTTTAAAAAAATCTATTGCTAAAAATAATCTTTACAGATCCTCTCAACAGCCATTGTGTAAGCACCCTACCATCATCTCTCTTAAACTCAAGAGGGTCCTGTTTAGAGATGGTTTTTGTGTCAGATCTCCTGGAAGCCTCTCAAAGTAAATAACATTTCCCAAGACCTTTGAAGGGCATTGTTTAGATATTGAGACACCCCAGAATTCACCCTTCCATTTTATAGGGCTCATCTTCCTCCTGGGACTAATCCTGGGGGAGTGAGGAACTGGCTTGAACAGTTTCAAATTCATAAAATCAGAATCTAGAGACCTAGGTTCTGGCTCCTGGCATTTCAATACTTATTCAGTCAGTATTTCTACCTATACTGGGAAGAGTCCAAATCACAGGTTCAAAGATTGAAAGCTACAAGGAACCTCTGAAGTCATCCAATCCAACTCTCCCATTTTTTGGATGAGAAATTTGAGGTCCAGGGAAGATGTGACTTGTTTGAGGTTATATAAGTATTAAACATTAGAGCTAAGATTTGAACCCATTTCCTCTTACTTCAAATCTATGTTTTTCTCCACTTATAAATAAATAGAATGTAGTCAGTTTAGAACCTAAAAAGACAGAGATCATTAGCTCTGGACAGTTATTCTTAAAGAAAACTTTCTGCCCATTCTCCGATCCAATTTCAGGCAACAGCTGCTGCCAATTGTTATTTATCCAAGGCTCTTCCATTTATGGAACATTGATCTAATTAAGCAAATATAATCATTCTGCGACCACTGTGGTTCCTTCCAAGCTGCAGGGAATGTGGAGTTTATCTGTCACTAAATGGAACAAATATTCACATATGTGAGAAACACATCTCCTACCTCAGTCTCTAGCTAGAATGTTGTCCAAAAGAATAGGAGAGATTATGGCCAGTGCCTAGCTATGTGGGACAGTGGATAGAGTCCTGGAATTGAAGTCAGGAAAACCTATTTTCAAATTCAGCTTTAGATTCTAGCTATATGATCCTGGGCAAGTCATAGAACCATGATCATCATAATGGTCTTATTAACCAGATCCATGATTTGTGCTTGTTATATTTCCCATTAGACTGTGAGCTCCCTTTTCTCTTCCTGGCAACTTAGCATTTTACCTATGTGATGAATATCTGAATGTTGGATATTGAATAGACAAAATAACTTAATGATTGTCTAGATTTGGAGTTTTTGATTTTTTTATTGTGAAGTTAACAATAGTCAAGCATTTCAATATTCAAGCAAGAAAAAAGCAAATTGCAAATGAAATTAGGAACTTCTGTCACATAGTTTTATAAAGTATATATTAAATTTAGCAAGAAAGTAACAAAAGAGTTAGGATAGCTAGGTGATGCAGTGGATAGAACACTAGTTCTGGAGGCAGGAAAAGCCTGTTTGCCATGTTTTCCTCATCTGTAAAATGACCTAGAGAAGGAAATAGCAAACCACTTCAGCATCTGTGGAGAAATTTTGGGGGAGTTGTATGTGAAATTTATTTTTTTCAAGTATTTTTTAATTTTTTAATTCATTTTAAACTTAAATACAACACTTCAATATCTTTGCCAAGAAAATTCCAAATGAGATCATGAAGAATCTCATAGGACTGAAAACAACTGAACATCGACAACAAAATTGTTCACTTATAGACATCTGAACTTCTCTTTTTTATTTATATTTTAATGCTTTCTTTTCCTTATTTATCATTAACCTATCTTCATCATTTTCCACTAACTCACTCTGACTAACCACCCAAAAAGAAGTCTTCTCTTATTGTAAATAATAAAGCAAAGCCAATCACCACCGCAGCCACATATGCAAAATGTATATATCTCATTCTACAATCTAGTCCATCATAAATGTGCCAAAAGAGGGAGACATGCTTCAAAGTTCCTTCCAAATCTCTATCTATAATCATATAATCCTATCATATTGAGTAGATATTGTAAAGGTGGAAGGACCCAAAGTCTTTCTAGGCTAACACCTTCTTTGGTTGTATGGGGATATTAAAGACAAAATAAAAGAGACCCAAATTCATAGAAAGAGTTGTTGTAGTAATGTAGCCATAAACTGGAACCATCATCAACACTGGGTATAGAGTGATAACTGAGAAATATATGTCAGATGTTTTGTAAATCTTAAGTCTCTATCACCTATCATAATCTTATATTTGTTCATTTATCACTCTCTCTCCTAAATTCCTTATTTCTACAATAACTTGTCTCCTTGAGTATAAATCAATTTAATTCTAATTAATAATTCTAGTCAATAAACATTTGTTAAACGTCCTTTATGTACCAAGTGCTGAGGCAGAGATGAAAAGATAAAAATAATAACAACATAATCCCTGTCCTTAAGGAAATTGCCTTTTAGTGAGAAAATAGAAGAAGCATTCCAATAGATATGATAGAAATTGGAATGTGATAATATGAAATCAAAACAAATTGGTGGAGGAAAATTAAAATTATTTTGGCTAAGTAGGAAGGATGGATTGAAGAGAGGAAACTGGCAGCTAGGAAATGAGTAAGTATATTATTATATAGGTTCAGATAATGTGTGAGTGAGCTCACATATCTCCAAAGCCAATTTCCCATGGTGAAGGCTCATATGTCAATATAGATATATAGATAGTTCTAGAATATCCGTTTCTTGAGTCAAAATGAGGAAATTGAAAGAATTGTAGGGATTAAGATAGCAAGTGGTTAATAGTAGGAATTGAATGAACTACATTGACTCCATCTTGTGACTCAGTTCTAGAACTAGTTCAGTTTCCTTTCTATTCGATTATGGGTCTAGTACAATTTCTATCTCGTGAAAAATGTAATTCAATTATGGGAATTTAGAGAAAACTTTGTTGTATTGTTTGGAACTAGCCCTATATGACTGAAAAGCTAGACCACCTCTACCTGCAGCTTAGGAGAACCTTAACTAAGGACTAGATTGTGATGACCAGAAAACCCAGTCATGTCTCAAGGAGTTTTATTACAATTATGCATCACAATTGATCCATATGTTTTATCTGAAAACTGGCCCCATACCGATCAATCATTTATTGTTTCCATCTTCCTTTGATTTTTAACAGACGCTTTCAGGGAACAGAATACTTCTTTTTTTTTTTTTTGAAATCAGGAAATTGTTCCTGTTCATTCCCCCCCTCCCAACTTGGAACTATTATTACAAGTATTACTCCTACCTTACAGATGAAGAAACTGAGGCTCAGAAAGATGAAATGCCTTGCCCTATATCACTTAGCAGTTAGTAGTGAAAACAGAAAATGAACTCAGGTCATTTAGCCCTAAATTCTGTGCTTTCTACATCAATGTGATTTTTCAAGAGGTGCTAATTGGTGATGCAAGCATAAGAAATCCTCTGAATTAAAGCTTTAAACATTCATTTTAGTGGGAAAAGAGAAAGAAGAAAAGGTTTTTGAGTAAAGATTTTTTCCTCCAATTAGAAATTAGATTACCTAATGCTATGTCCAGATTGTTTCCTTTTAATTAATTGACTTTATTAGATTAATTGTTTTTAATGTATAAAAGTCTGCTTCCTTCTGTATTCAAGGTTTAGCCCTAAGTTGAGGAAGGTTACTGGTTCCAATTTATTAGGTAATTGGGTATGCATTGCTTAATAAATCAAAATGTTCAGAAGTTCCAATATTTGTTTCTTCAGCCATTTCATCTTTCATTCACCACAAGAATCAGATGTGTATCTTCCCCTCCTACCCCCCACCACAGTACTGCACACAGAATAGACAATCACTTCAAATCCATTGAATAACTGTCTGATCTTGCCAGTTCTCCTAGTTTCAAAACCCATGACTTAATTTTCCCCAAAATGAAAAATGAAAGTTAAAGAAAGTATAAAGTTCACAAAACTTATAGTTTTTTTTTAATTTTAATGACATTTTAAGATGATTATTATGAGGCAGAAAGGAACAAAGGAATGAAGGAAAAAAGGGAGAGAGGGAGGAAGGGAGGGAAGGAGGGAGGAAGGAAGGAAAAATGAAAAGAGGGAGAGAGGAAAGGATGGAGGAAAGGTTAAAAGGAGGAAAGAAGGTAGAAAAAGGATAAGGACAAGAAAGGAAAGGAAGGAAATGATGAAGATGATAATGATGAAAAAAAAAAGAGTTCAAATTCTTCTTTTTGACAACCCTGACAGCATGATCTTGGATAACATAGTACTCTACTCAAACATACTCTAATACTACAAGTTTCAAAGAAGGCACCAATTGGCATTGGTAGAGACAGTTTCTTGATGTAGAAGTTCCTAAATTAATGAAATAACAGTTCTAATCCAAATCCCTATTATGACAAATTATAGTTCTATTATTTATTATGATTAAAAACAGATCATATTTTAATCTTACTTTTCTCCCAACTCTATGAAGTAAGTTCTACAAATATTCCCATTTTATAGATGAAGAAACCAAGGCTCAGATAGATGGAATACATTGTCTAGGTCACTAAGCAATTAATGATGGAAGCAAATAATGATGGGACATTGTAGAGAAGAAGAATGAAGGATAAAAGCTAGAAGAAGGACTGGAAGAGATGGGACAAAGGGGAGAAAAAATGTATAAAAGTGAACTCTGGTCATTTAACTCTAAATCCCATGCTTTTCACATCAGTGTAATTTCTCAAGTGGTCCTAATTGGTGATGCAAGCATAAGAAATTAAATTAAAACTTTAAAGTTCATCTTGGGGGAAGGGGAGGGAAGAAAAGGGTTTTGAGAAAAGAAGCAAAAGAATTTAAAAGAAAAGAGACTAATAGCAACCAAGCTCAATACAAATAAAATTCTAGTTTTATAGTTTCCCCCCATACCTAACTGCTGCCTTCTAGCCCATGCTCCTTCTATTGCATTATTATATCTGGAGAGAAAACTTTAATTATCTGTTCCCCACAGAGCCCAAACTTCTAGTTCTCTGGACCTCATCAAAATTGATGTTGATGGGGAAAGAGACCATAGCAGCCAAATACAGGTGATGATATGTCTAGCCAGAATCACCATTCAGCCAAGCAAAGCAGGAGGATGACTTGCTAATACACAATTAAGCCCTAGGAAGAAGGGAAGAGGGGACAGTGTGTAGAAGAGGAATGAAGGATAAAAGCTAGAAGAGGGACTGGAGGAGCTGGGACAAAGGGAAGAGAAAGTGTATAGGAGATTTTGTAATGGCATGAGAGATGGGAAAACATCTAGTAGTCCAATGCTCAGTGGGCATTGGGGTAGTAAAGTGTTTTGAGTGGATATATGGTATAATGGAAGAGGTCTTGACCATGGAATATGGAAATTTGAGTTCAAATTCCAGCTCTATAATATATTAGGCATAAAACAAAGTCAGTTAGTTTCTTGAATGTCCCTTCCTTTTTCAGTATCTCAGTAACCACTTCTTTAAAAGGGAAGTAATAGTACTTTCACCAAAGATTTAGCCATTATGATCAAGACAATGATCTATGATGAAAATTACAATCCACCTCCAGAGCGAAAACTGATGAACTCTGAATAAAAATCTAAGCATACTTTTTTTTAAACTTTCTTATTGTCTTGAAGTTTTTGTCTATTTTTTTTTCGCAACATGGCAAGCATAGAAATAATCTTTTGCATGACTGCACATATATATAACTGATATAAAATTGCTTACCTTCTCAAGGAAGGGAAAAGAGTGAGAAGGAGGAACATCTGGAACTCAATTCACTTTTTAAAATGAATATTAAAAAATTTACATGTAATTGGAAAATATTTCAGAAAATAAATAGAAATCTACATTTTAAAAATAATACTTTCACTACTTGTGTCACAGAATTCTAATTGTAAAGAAACAATCCATCTAACCCCCATAAGGTCAGAGATCCAAAGAGGTGTGTAGCAATATGGTGACAGTGGCAGTTGTGATGAATTTGGAGTCAGAGATTCTGGTCAAACTCCATCTATCACTTATTGCCTGCATGACTTCATGCAAATTATGTAACTTCCAGGATTAAAAGAATTAATAAAAAAAGCACTTATTAAGTGCTTATTATATGCCAACTTCTATATCAAATGACAGAAATGCAATTAGTAAAAGCAAGAGTCTCTGCTCTCAAGGAGGTCACATTTTAATTGGAAGAAAGAATGTTAAAAATAAGCTCCAAATATGATTTTTGTTCTATTCTTTATTATATGCTTATTCAAAATGAGTTTCATCTTCAAGTTGAGATCACCCTATTAATAAACTTATTTTATTTGGAACAGAACAAAAATCATATAATTAGCCAACATCAAAGGGGCAAGAGATTGTGACTGGTTACCTTAGCATATGCATTGGATAAATACTACTTTTCTTTATCTCTAAGAAATGCTTTTTGAGTTTTATGGGTCTCAGCAGCATCAATGTCATTGACAGAGACCCAGGTATGTAGATAATCTGATACATGGGAGATTATATAAGGCCATCTTTTCTAAAGATGGGGAAAAGGTCAATTGTTACAGAATAAAATCATTACAAAGCAACATCAAACATAAAACACAGGATCAAGAATTAATCCTCTAACTGAAATATGGTAGATATTTAATAAAAGTTCATGGATTGATTAATTGGGGTCAGAAGCTGTTGTGTCTCATCAATCAATCAATCACAATGAACCCAACAAACCCTATGCAATAGGCACCTCAGCCCCCATTAGCTTCAGTAAAATCATAAGACAACTGTCTTAACTCTTTTTTTCCAGTCACAAGAAATAACAGGGGAGTGTTTATTTCATTGATCTGCTATTTAGCTAAAGTTAAGTTGTTCCTTAGTTCACAGGCTGAACTAGAGCTACAGGGACCCATAAGTAATGAAAATCAATAGTAGTTCATTATGGTAACTGAGAGAATTTCTACCAGATTGCACAGACTTGTTCAAATACTTCTATGACCAAAACAGGAATTTGGTTTAATTGACTAATTCTCAGTAAGCTTAGCAAGCTCCAAGTTCACATTTACCTAGCTCCAAAATGCAGCTCAGAAAGGAAACCACACCTCATGGCCCACTCTCAGACTATCACTGCAAACCTAGAACTGCTAAAAATCCAGCAAAATTTTTGAGTCACAGAAGGTTCCTAGTAAGAGAGTCCCTGCTAATCAATTCAGTAAGCATTTATTAAGTGCCTACTGTTTCCAGAGTACTAAGCTGGTGCTGTGAGAGAAACAATTCCTGCTCTTGGTGAGTTTACAATCTAATAGGAGGATAATATACCTATGCAGATAACTATAAAATATTTCATACTAAGTGCATTACTAGAGAGGAACAAAAAAAAGTGTGATGTAGGATATAAAGCATCATGGATTTAGAACTGAACAGCACTTTAAGAGCCATATCCAACCCTTCACATTTTACACATGAAAAATTAAGGCTCTGAAAGGTTAGACAATGTGCCCAGGGTCATACAGATAATCTGAGGCAGGATTTGAATACAGGTCTTCTTGCCTCCAGACCCAGCATTTTATGTAAACTACTACATACTAATAGTACTAATAGTAGTGGTAGTGGTAGTAGTAGTAATGGTAATAGTAGTAGTAGTAGTAATAGTAGTAATGGTAGTGGTAGTGGTAGTAGTAGTAATGGTAATAGTAGTAGTGGTAGTAGTAGTAATAGTAGTAATGGTAGTGGTAGTGGTAGTAGTAGTAGTAGTAGCAGCAACAGTAGTGGTAGTAGTAGTAATGGTAATAGTAGTAGTAGTAATAGTAGTAATGGTAGTGGTAGTAGTAGTAGTAGTAATAATAGTAGTAGTAGTAATGATAGTGGTAGTAGTAATAGTAGTAGAAATGATAGTAGTAGTAGTAAGTAAGTAAGTAATAGTAGTACTAACAAGAGTAGTTGTTGTTTGTCCTTCATTCTCAAAGAGGACCATGACTTCAGGGAGGGCTGTCCAAGGTTACCCACATCACCTTTCCCTCGAGAGCCATCTGGCTTCAGTGACCAGATATAGAGATAGAGATAGAGATAGATAGATATAGATAAAGATGCAGATCAGGGTTTTTGGTCAAAGTAGAAATGATTGCCATTTACATCCAATCTGATCCTAGACAAATCACTGAATCCTATAAATAAGCTGGAGAAGGAAATGACAGATTTCTTCCAAAAAAAAAAAAAATCCTAAATGGGGTCACAAAGAGTTGGACACAACTGAATAAAAATAAGTTCCTGACTCCAAACCCAGTACTTTCTTATATCCTACTGCCTCTTCAAAAATCTTGTGTACAAGATAGTGCAAAGAAGCCAGGAAGCTGTCGATGCTCCCCTAGGTTCTCTTTTGGCAAGAAATAAACCAAAAAGAAAAAAAAAAGGGAAGGGAAGAGAAAGAAAAGGAAGGGGAGAGAAAGGGAGAATAAGTAAAGAGAGGGGAGGAAGGGAAGGAAAAAGGAAAGGGCAAAATAAAGTAAAGGAAAGAACAAGAAACAAAAATGAAATGACCATATATATTATATATATGTATGTGTGTGTATATATATATATATATATATATATATATATATATATATATATAGATATATATATATATATAATGACTATTATGATGAAGATCAAAATAGCAACTTAGAAATGGACAAAATGTCTACATGCAAAGCCTCAAATGAAGTATATGAATTGGTCTTAAGCCCAAAAAGTCTTCTTGAAAGAGACAAAAAAGAATTTTAAAAGTCAAATAAGAAAGGGAAAAGAAAATTTGCAAAAAAAAAAAAAAACCCCAAAAAACAAACAAACAAACAAACAAAACTGAGAGGTTTAGAAGAGAGCGAACATGAATAAGGGAATGGCTAAACAAATTATGGTGTATGTATGAAATGGAATACTATTGTTTAATAAAAAATGATGAGCAGGCAGATTTCAGAAAATCCTGGAAAGACTTGTAATGAACCTATGTTGAGTGAAGTGAGCAGAATTACAACATTGTACACAGTAATAGCAACATCATGTGACAATTAACTTTGATACACTTAACTCTTCTCAACAATGCAATGATCTAAAACAATTCCAAAAGATTTATGATGGAAAATGCTATTTATATCTAAAGAAAGAACTATTGAGTCTAAATATAGATTAAAGCATATTATTTTTTACTATCTTTTGGGTTTTTTCTCTCGTGGTTTTTACCTTTTGTTATGATTCTTGTTTCACAACATAACTAATGTAGAAATATGTTTAAGATGATAGTACATGTATAATCCATATCAAATTGCTTATTCTGTTAGGGAAGAGGGAGAGAAGAAATGGAGAAAAATGGAAATCAAATTTCATAAAAGTAAATGTTAAAAATTATCTTCACATGCAATTAAAAAAATAAAATATTATTAACTGGGATGAGGGAGAAAGGGAAGGAAAGGAGATACCAGATCAATGGAGAGAAAGAAATAGACAGAGAGAGAGAAAAAAAGACAAACAGACAGAGACAAAGACAGACTCAGAGAAGAGACAGATACAGAGAAACAGAGAGAAAAACTTTGGAAGATGAAGATATATAGGGGGAAAAAGATTTCTAAGCCAATCTGCAAAGAAGAGAGGTCCTAATTTCATCTAAGAAGAAATTTCTAGTCAGAAAGAAGTCAAATTTTGGAAAAAAATAAAATGTCCATTTGTGTTTTTAAAAAAACAAAAAACCTGAACTGAATGCTGAGGAATAAGCAGCTTTTTTCACCCTGAAAAACAGTCTCTATTGAAAACCAAGACCTAATATTATCTAAAATGGAGAAACAGCATAGAACAGGGAAAAAAAACTTGGATAAAAGCCATAATAACATGAAAGAAACAATGTTGAAAGGCCACAGCACTCTGACCAGAGGCAGAAAACAATGATTTCAAAAGACTTTCTGGTAAAGAAGCAATGAACTAAAACTTGCTTCCTTTATCACTTCAAAATTTTCCTCTTTGATGAAATCAGGACTTCTCGCTTCATTAAAATGATATCTCATCTCATTCCTAGTAAAGAGATCAGTTGTTTATATATTTTTCTAATATTTCCTAATCTTTAAATTGTCTTTTCCTAATTACTGCTTGAATTAACGAGCTTATTTACTTAAAAAAAAGTCATTTGCAAGGTACAGGAATGGAGTCTAAGGCTTCCTCTAGCAGGTAAGAACTCTACACTGAACCAGTCATAAAGGGAAAGAAAGGCAGCAATTGGAAATATTAAATATTTTAGCTTTAAATCATGGGTTCCAGGAATTCAACAGGTATAGAAGGATGGGGTAGGGGGGAACTTTCTGAGATTAAATTTGGTCTGAGCAAAGGCCAAAAAATACAAAGTACATTTAGGGTCAGAAAATATACTATTATAATTTGACATTTTGAGAACCAAGGATGGCAGTAATTTAAGATGAAGTTAATCAATTAATCACTATCTACTTGGCACTTACTACTAAGTCCCAGGCACCATGCAAAGACCTGAGGATATAAAAAAAGGCATAGAGTAAAATAAGTATCGAAAGAAAGGGTAGCAGCAAAAAAGGGAAGAGAAATTCCAGTTAAAATAACTATAAATGATATAAAAGCTTTGGGAGTCTACCTGTCAAGACAAACCCAGGAACTATATGAACACAATTGCATAACACTTTTTCACAGAAATAATGTCAATTCTAAACAATTGAAAAAGTATCAATTGTTCATGGATAGACCATGATAATATAATAAAAATGACAATTCTACAAAAATTAGTCTACTTATTCAGTGCTATTGCAATCAAACTACCAAACATTATTTTATAGGACTAGGGGGAAGAAAAAAGTCAAGATATCAAAGGAACTCATGCATGTAATGAGGTGGCCTAGCTGTACCAGAACTAAAACTATTTATTAAGAAGCAGTAGTCATAAAAACCATCTGATAATAAGAAATAGACTAGTAAATCAGTAAAATAGGTTAGGTACACATGAAATAATAGTCAAGGACTATAATTATCTATTGTTTGATAAACCTAAGACTCCAGCTTCTGGGACAAGAAGTCAATATTTGATAGAAACTTCTGGGAAAACTGGAAAACAATGTGGCAAATAGTAGGCATAGACCAATATCTCACATCCTATATCAAGATAAGGTAGAAATGGGTCATTGCTTTAGACTTAATCTGTAATCTGTGAATTAGGAAAACAAGGAATAGTTTACCTGTCAGATCTTTGAAGAAGGGAGGAATTTATGACCAAACCAAAAATAGAGAGCATTATGAAATGCAAAATGGATCATTCTTAGTACACTAAATTAAAAGGAATTTGCACAAACAAAGCCAATACTACCAAGATTATAAAGGAAGAAGAAAGCTGGGTGTAATGTTCTCTTTGGTTCGGTTTTCTTGGGGTCTCTGGGAGCAGCCTTCATTTCAGTTCAGTAATCACCACAAGAGCAACCAGGTGTTAAAGTCCAAATCCTTTACTATCTCCTTGCCTGATGCTGAGCAGCTTTCTGGAAAGCCTTTCAGTCTGGCCTTATTCTTAGTGGGGGAAGTGCAGGAGGCCAGGCTAGTCACCAAGATTGAAGATCAAATTGAATTTCTCCCCTTGGTTCTGAGAGCTTAAGCTCCTGCCTCCAGTCCTTTGTCTTCTCTGCTTCTGAATCTCTGGATCAACCTAGCTGAGGGTCCTAGCTTATATGCTCTACACTGAATATAAACCAATCATTATATTGCTAGGAAACCATAATTTGTTGTAAGATTAAATCAACCATACTAAATAAAATAATTTTTATAGCCAATGGTTTTGATAAAGACCTTATTTCTAAACATATTCTAAATATATTTCTAAAATATATAGAGAACTAAATAAAATTTATACTACAGATCATTTCCCCAATTGATAAACTGTCAAAGGAAATATACAATTTTTCAGATGAAATTAAAGCCAACTATAGTTTATGAAAAAATGTTCTAATCACTATTGATCAGAGAAATATTAATTAAAACAACTTTGAGGTACTACTTTATGCCTATTGAATACCTAAGAGGACAGAAAAAGATAATGATAAATGTTGGTGGGGATGTGAGAAAAATGGGACACTAATATATTGTTGGTGGAGTTGTGAATTGATCCAGCCATTTTGAAAAACAATTTGGAACTATTACCAAAGGACTCTAAAATTGTGCATATCCTTTAATCCAGCAATGTCTCTGCTGGGTCTATATCCTAAAGAGATCATAAGAGAAGGAAAAGGACCCACATATGTAAAAATATGTGTAACAGGTCTTTTGTGATGGCAAGAAATTGGAAATTGAGTGGACAACCATCAGTTAGGGAATGGCTAAATAAGTGATGATATATGAATGTAATAGAATATTATTCTTCTATAAGAAATGATGAGTAGGTTGGTTCCAGAAAAGCCTGGACTTACATGAACTGATGCTGAGTAAAGTAAACAGAATGAGGAGAACATTGTATGTTCTCTAACAAGAGACTAACAGCAAGACTGTGTGATGATCAACTATGATAGACTTAGCTCTGCTCAGGAATATAGTGATCTAAAACAATACACTTTGGATGGAAAATTGGATGGAGAGAAAGAACTATGGAGACCGAATGCAGATCTAAGCATACTGATTTTTTAACTATTGTTTGTTTGTTTGGTTGGTTGGTTAGTTGGCTTTTTCTTTCTTGTGATTTTTCCCTTTTGTTCTGATTTTTCTTTCTCAATATGACTAATGTGGAGATGTGTTAAATATGACTATACATGTATGACCTATATCAGATTGTTTGTGGTCTTGAGGAAGAAGGAGGTAAGGGAAGGAGAAAAAATTGGGGAACTCAAAACTTTACAAAAATGGATGTTGAAACCTATCTTTACATGTAATTGGAAAAAATTAAATAATATTTTTTAAAAGAGAGAGAAAAGAAAAAAGGATAGCATTGTACTGGGTTTAAAGCCACCTAGAGTTTATGAAAAAAAATGTTCTAAATCACTATTGATCAGAGAAATATGAATTAAAACAACTTTGAGGTACCACTCAACTTACTTAACTACTAACCTGAGAAGTATGAATTTAAATGTACTCAGGCAAGCAGTTTTGTTGTTGTTCAGTTGTTTCAGTGTGTCTGATTTTGTGACCCCATTTGGGGTTTTCTTAGCAGAGATACTAGAGTGGTTACTGAGGCACAGAGTGAAGTAATTTGCCCATGGTCACATAATTATTAAGTGTCTGAGACTAGATTTGAACTCAAGAAGAGGATTCTTTCTGACGTTAAGCCTGACACTCTATCCACTGCATCACCTAGCTATCCAACCCTTATAGATAGGTAATATAATTATCCATGTCTTACAGTTGAAGAAAATTAGGCAAATGGATTAAGTGACTTATCCAGGGTCAAACAGTTAGAAAGAATCTGAGATCAGATTAGATAGGAGGCATCTCTTTTAATATGGATTGAAGGAGGGATATCAGAGAAAGCTTTCAATGTGGTACCTGATTTGAAGCTTGAAAGAACAGTAAGATTATGGTAATTGCAGATGGAGGGAGTAATTAACCATGGGGGAGAAGAAGCAACTATAAGGGTTGGTATGAGCAAAAATGAAGGGGCAAAAGAAGGCTGGACATGATTGGGGTCTAGTTTGCCTTGAACACAAAACTTTTGACTGAGAAAGTAGGACATAAAGCAGAGAAGCTAGATTTGGGACAGGATTGAAAAGGACCTTAAATACCAGGATCTGAAATTTGGACTTTATCCCGAAAGCAATGGGAGCTTTTAAAGATTTCTGAGTAGGAATGAGATGTGATAAGAACTGTGCATGAAAAAAAAAATTAACCTGACATTTTATGGGGGGTAGATTGGAAAGACTAAAAGTAGAGATGAAGAAAGTGGTTAGATTATTGTTATACCCTAGGGAAGACATAATGGAAGTCCTGAACAAGAATGATAACAAAGGAAATAGAAGAGAGGAACCAGCATGAGATATACCATACAAGGAGAATTATACATAATTGCAGTATGTCTTCATCTTCTTACTAAAAAATCTTGGAAAATTTTTTATCTTTACTTTTCTAATGTGATTTTCTAAAATTGTTGTTTTAGAAAACTCTTTATTTGGTTTAGTCTATTGTTTTTCTTCTGAATCCTGACTTCACTCATACTTATGACTCATGCCATATTCATGAGCCTTCTGATTATGCCCTATTCTTTCCCACATCCCTGCCTTTGTCCCATGCTGTTTCTTTTGCCTAGAATGCTCTTTTCTTCCTTTACCTGTTAGTTTCTAATGCATATTTTAAAACGAAGTCAAATGCTTCCTCTTTCAGGAAGCCTTCTTTGATGTCCCTAGCTGATAATAACTCTTCCCCATTCAATCTTTACAAAGCTTTTGGTTGATATCTTTCCTAAATTCTTATCCTATTCTATGGTTACCTACATATGTGGCAAATGCCCTGACTTACTATAAGGTTCACTTAACTATACTTTCTCATCTATATCTTCCCTAAAATTCAGTTCTCTACCCTCAATAAGTGATTGGACTGAACTGAAATTCCTATTAGTCCATTATGAAAGCTCAGGGAGTCAGTAATGAGTCCCTAGTTTATGGACAATAAGATGGAGATGCCAGATATGACATTATCATATCTCATCCTGAGATCAGGAATCTCTTTGATACCAAGAGGGACAAGGTCACAAGAGGCTCTTGAAAACATCACCAGGAAGGAAAAGATCTGTCATTCTCTGTTATTACTTCACTGGTGTAACCCTTCTAGCTAGCTGGTATGGTGCTTTCTCCAGGTTCACCTAATTTAGTGATGATCAAAACATGGTTTAAACCGGAGACCTTTTCAAAGAAGTCTATAAGGGCAAAATATTTTCACATTAATACTAAGATAGATGACGCAGTGGACAAAATACAGGCCATGGAGTCAGGTAGATATGAGTTTAAATCCAACCTCAAACACTTACTAAATTATGTGGATCTGGGCAAGTTACTTAACCCTGTTTGCCTCATTTTCCTCATTTGTAAAATGAATTAGAGGAGGAAATAGGAAACCATTCCAGTATTTTTGCCAAGAAAACTCAAAATGGGGTCACAAAGAGTTGAACCCAATTGAAAAATGACTGAACAACAACAAAGATGTTATTTTCCTATTAAAATGCTCCTCCTTTTTTGAACAATATATCTGTGTGAGGCCAAAATTTTTTTTATATAATTCAATCAAAACAACAGATTGGATAAAGAAGCAAATATGAGAATCCAGCTGTCTTCAATTTAGCAAAATATTGATGAGATTTGTAAGAATATGTAAAATGTTACTTTTCTCATTTTTTGAGTAAACAGTTATTTGCATAAAAATGTAATTTGTGTTAATATGCAATGAATTTACTATTGTTATTTAAATAAATAAGCATTTTATAGCTTTTAGTTTTGATATATTATGGGGTAAATATCAATAAATACAACACACATAAACAAAAGCTCTTCGGGGTCCTCTTTGGGGTTTAAGAGTGTAAAAAGGTCCTGAGACCACAAAGTTTGAAAATTATTTTTCTCACCCATATTCTTTTTTGCTCAGTTGGATGCCCCTAGTTTTTCCAAATTATTCCCAATATTCCAAAAATATTCCCCCAAATTCTCAAGCCACTGGTTCCCCTTGGCCATGTCTAGATATACTAGTGTCTACTATACAGATTCACTGGACTTTGTTAATCTTGACCACAGGGAGACTGATTTTCCTGACTTGGAATTATCCTTCTACTTTGAGTGACCCTACTGCGTAACCCCAGTGTTGGGTTCTTATGTCTCAGATGCCCTCTTACCCAATGCTAATTAGTTACCACCTGATTCCCTTGTCTGGATTGGCCAAGTATTAATAGTTACTTCTATATTCGTTGTTGATCCCCAATTGGCCATGACAGCAAGATGATACAGATGGATCAAGCATTGAACCTAAATAAGACCTAAGTTCAAATCCAGTTCAAAATACTGCTATCTATGTGAACCTGGGCAAGTCACACTAAACTTTTTCATCTCTCTCAGTTTCCTTATCTATAAAATGGAGGTAAAAATATTACTTATGTCTGAGGATTGATATGAAAATAAATGAAATGAGGTAATATTTGGAAAGCCCTTTGCAAACCCTAAGGTGCTTTACAAATTCTGGCTATTATTATTATCTAAGAAATGCTTATGGATTGATTGATTGGAAGGGGTAGGCTGCCATTAGTAGTTTAAAAAATTCTATTGTCAGAGGTAGAAAAAAAAGCAATTGACAAAATCCAACATCCATTACTGAAAATATTAGAGACAATAAGAATTAATGGGGTTTTCCTTAAAATATAACAACTATTTAAAACCAAGCATTATAGGTAATGACGATAAATTAGAAACATTCACAATAAGATCAGGGGTGAAACAAAGCTGCCTCCTATCACTATAACTATTCAATAGTGTATTAAAAATGTTAATTTTAGCAATAGGAGAAAAAATATATTAAAAAATTAAAGTAGGTAAATTAGGAAACCAAATTATCACTCTTTGTAGATGATATGATGGCATACTTAGAGAATCAACTAAAAAACTACTGGAAACAACTTTAGCACAGTTTCAGGATACAAAATAAATCCACATAAATCATAGATTTCTATATGTTACCAATAAAGTCCATCAGCAAGAGATACAAAGAGAAATTCCATTTAAAATGACTGTAGATAATATAAAATATTTGGGAGTCTACTTGGCAAAACAAAGGCAGGAAATATATGAACAAAATGATAAGACATTTTCCACACAAATAAAGTCAGATCTATCCAACTGGTAGAATATCAAGTATTCATGGGTAAGCACTCTAATATAATAAAAATGACAATTTACATAAATTAATCAACTTATTCAGTGCCATACCAATCAAACTCACAAGAAATTATTTTACAGAGTAGAAAAAATAATAACAAGGTTCATCTGGAAGAAGAAAAGGTAAAAATTTTAAGGGAATTAATAAAAAATGTAAATGAAGTTGGCCTAGCTGTACTATACCTAAAACTTATTATAAAGCAGTGATCATTAAAATAATTTGGTACTGGCTAAGAAACAGAATAGTTGATCAATGAAACTGGTTAAGTTCATAAGTCAATGACTATAGTAATCTAGTGTTTGATAAATCCAAAGACCTAGCTTCTGGGATAAGAATTCACTATTTGTCAAAAATTGCTGGAAAAAATGGAAATCAATATGGCAGAAACTAGGTATTGATCCACATTTAACACCCTATTCCAAGATAAGGTCTAAATGGGTTCATGATTCAGACATAAAGAGTGATACTATAAGCAAATTAGAAGAACAAAGAATAGTCTACCTCTCAGGTCTATGGATAAGGAAGAAATTTGTGGCCAAAGAAGAATTAAGTACATTATAAATGCAAAATGGATAATTTTGATTATATTAAGTTTAAAAAGTTTTTTTCCCCAACAAAACCAATACAGACAAGATTAGAAAGGAAGAAGAAAACTGGGGGAAAATTTTACATCCGAGGGTTCTGATAAAAGTCTCATTTCTAAAATATATTATAAGAATACAAACCATTCTCCAATTGATAAATAGTCAAAGGATAAGAACAGACAATTTTCAGAAGAAGAAATTAAAACCATTTCTAGTCATATGAAAAAATGTTCTAAATCACTATTTATCAGAGAAATGCAAATTAAGACAACTCTGAAGTACTACTACATACTTTTCAGATTAACTAAGATGACAGTAAAAGATAATGATGAATGTTGGAGGAGATGTGGGAAAACTGGGACATTAATACATTGTTTGGTGGGGTTGTGAACTGATCCAATCATTCTGGAGAGCAATTTGGAACTATGCCCAAACCGAGGGGATGTCCATCCGTTGAGGAATGACTGAACAAGTTATGATATAGGAATTTAATGAAATATTATTTTTCTATAAGAGATGATCAGCAGGATGATTTCAGAGAAGCCTGGAGAGATTTACATGAACTGATGCTAAGTGAAGTGGATAAAACTAAGAGAGCATTGTACATAGCAATAAAATTATACAATGATGAATTCTGATCATTGTGTATGTCTGGTGGATGTAGCTCTTTACAATGAGATGATTCAGGCCAGTTCTAATGGACTTGTGATAAAGAGAGCCATCTGCATCCAGAGAGAGGACTGTGGGGACTGAGTGTGAATCACAACATAGAATTTTCAGTTTAAAAAAAATTCTTTTGTCTAAAAAGGCAGATGTCCACATGAATCACAAAATACAGGAGAAGGGAAGGAAATGCTCTTAATCACAGAATCCCAGAACTTCAGACTTGGAAGGGACCGCCCTCCACGGCTATCTAGTCCATTGAACAAGAAATGCTCTCTGTCTCTTCTTTGACCAGTGGTTTTCCAACCTTAGCTTCAGGACCTTCAGTGAATGAGAGTCCATTATCTTCCAAGACAGTGGAACTTCCCTTTTCACTTGGGAGTAACTCTAAATATTAGAATGTTTTTTTTTTTCTCCCATCAAGTTTAAAGTAAGAAGAGGGAGACAGATCTCGGCGACATCTAGCCCCCAACACCTTATTTTGTCAGATGACCAACCATAATAGGTGAAACCCTTTTTCTCTAGAACAGCCCTCCAAACAGAGGTCTTCAGTGAAGCCTGTGGCTCCCTCTACCTCATGCTTACCATATCCTAAGGTCTCTCTTCCCACACCACAGAAACCATATCCTGAGGGAAATCATGTCCTGGGGTGTCTCCCTCCTTCCCCACTAACCAAATTTGTCTTTAAACGTTGTTTCAAGCTTCTGTAATATGGAATATCTAGCAAGTTATTCAATTTATACCCACCAAGTTAGACAATTTCACCAACCCACCAACCCTTCCCCACCCCAAGCAGATTGTGTACTGCCTGATCCCAGGCTGGAGATTGCTGATTATTCCCCAATGTAGGTCTTAGTTTCTTCATTTGTAGGGGGAAGGTAGGACTAAAAGACCTCCAAACTATTTTTCACTGATATTTAATGAATTTGTGATGAAATTCTATTGACTATGAAAGCAGCTAAAAGGCTTCATTTCCCCTGGTCACTAAGATTCTTTACTTCTTCTACAAGGCAGATTCTAAGATTACCTAGAATGTCAAAGCCTTTCCTGTTACTGGACAGGTGGAGGATAGGCTTTCTCAAAATACAAACTCTTCTGATGAAACTCAAGAGATCAAATGGAGATAGACAGTAATCTCTCTGTCTCTGTCTCTCTCTCTGTCTCTCTCTCTCTCTCTTTCTCTCTCTCTCTCTCCCCCTTTCCCTCTTCCTCTCCCTGCATGTATGTCTCTGTTCTTTTTCTTTGTTTTTCTCTCTTCTCTTTCTCTCTCTTTTTTCTCTGATTCTTTGTATTTCTTTGACTGTTTCTATCTCTCTCTATCTCTATTTCTTTGTTTTTCATGTCTGTCTATCTTTCTGTGTCTCTCTCTCTCTGAGACTGTCTTGCTTTGCTTCTATCTGTCTGCCTCTGCCTCTGTCTTTTTCTGTCTCTCTCTCCCTCCCTCCTCCATACATCTCTCTGTTCTTTGTCTCTCTGCCTCTCTTACTCTCCTCTGTCTGCTTCTCTCTCTGTCTCTGTCTCTCTTTGTTTATCTCTGCTTGTGTTGGTCTTTCTCTCTCTGCCTCTGTTTCTCTGTCTCTCTCTTTTTCTTTCTCTCTCTCAAATCTGTTTTCTCTATATATGTCTCTGTCTCTCTTCCGTTCTCCCTTTCTCTTAACCTGATATTTTCTTCTTCCAAGCACAAGGTGTTTTTGTTTTCTCTCCTTAAAGACTGGAAATAAAAGGCTCCAGAACTGTCCCTTCCCTTCTCACCCTCAACTAGTAGTTCCTTAGAGAGGAACAGACAGAAATGACTGACTTCAATTGTCCACAGGCATGTTTGCCTGCTGGAGTTTGGAAAGGCAATTTTCTATACTCAGCACCTCTCTCACCCCACAGAAATGGTCCTGCTGTCATTTCCAGTTTCTGATACCCAGCTCTGAATACAAATGGCCAACTACCTGCCTGTCTTCTCCGCTCACTGCACATCTCTAGTCACTCTTTTTTGTGTTGTTAACACAGAAGTGAACATAGGTAAGATGCTGAGCTAGAAATGGAATCAGTGAAAAGAATGAGTTCTGGTCATTGACTTCTACCTAGGGAGCCATTTTGGCTTAAAGGGAGAGGGCTGCATAGCCAGGGAGACCTCTCTTCTCCTAGGTCCCCAAGGAGTCCATGTCAATAAGTTAGGCAAACAAAGCTTTCAAGAGACAAGGGCATCAATCCCCTCCCTCAACTCACAATGGTAGAAAATGCTAAGTAGCAATTACACAAATATTAGGAGAAATGCAGACCATTGGCAACTGCCTTAAGTTGTAGCTACAAGAAAGTGAAGGTAAATACCACATAAATGGCAGAACCATAGTTTTGCTGCCCCTGGTTTAAAACTTGACACATTATCCTGGGCAAGCCAAAACCCAGAGAAGCATCACTGGGATGGCTTTTAGGGATGACAAATGGGGACAAAGTCAATTGTTCATAAGTCTCACACACCTGCAATGATATCGAGTACCTTCTTAGAATCTTGGAGCTGAAAGGAGTATCAAAGCCATTTTGTCCAACCCATGTTTTAGCATGAATTTCCTTTACAAGTGTTCACCACATTGTTATTCAGCCTTCACTAGAAGTCTCGCAATGACAGGGAACTCACTACCTTTTGAGGCAGGCTATTCCAGTTTGAAACACTTTTTAATTATTAGAAAGATTTTTTCCTTATGATAGAATTGATTATTAATAATATGATTTGGGGAAATTCAGAGTTCACTCTTTTCTCTATCCTCATTTTGAGACCTCAGTCTTTGAAGGGTAAAGTAACTTTCTCCTTTATCCTAAAGCTTCTTAAACTGTGGGTCGTGACTCCATATGAGGTCTTATACCTGAATTTGGGGTTCATGAAATTATGATTTATTGTCAGTAAATATTTAATTTGTATACCTATTTTATGTACCTATATAATCAAGGTTGCATAAAAATTTCTTAGGGAAAAAGGGACTGAAAGTGGAAAAAGTTTAAGAAGCCCAGTCAATCTTTTAAGAAAACTATCTAAGACTAATTTCATTCTATCAAACTTGTCTGGATATTTTAGTCTAAATTGTCTAAAGATGGAAGAAGTTTGAGTATAGAGATAGTCTTTCTAAGTATGACATTATGTCACTAACAGCCTCTCATTGTAGTAAGCCCTCTTCTGTTTGTAAAATCCACCTATCATTAATTATTATCCAATCAAAGTTGATTGCCAATTTGGGAAATAGCTACTTTTTGAAGGGCATAAAAAGCATAACCCCATTTCCATTAAGGTATTTGGTCTAAGAGAAATGGTCAAATGACCATCCTTTTATTAAAATGCTAGCATTATTAATAAAATGATTAAATTACCCAGAAATTATGCCTCTCAAAACTTTTTAATTAGCACACTTCTATCAAGGTAAAATCTTTCCCTCCAATTTCCATTACTTGGCTCTTCTATCTTGAATCAAGCAAAAAAAATCTAATCTCTCTTCTTTGTGACTGTTCTTCAAATACTTGAAGCCAGCTATTACCCCCATTTCCAAGTTCTTCTGTTGATCAAAAGAGAGTAGTTACAAGGTACTTAGTACAATATGTAGCACAGAGTAGTTGTTTAGTAAATACTTGTTCCCCATAGCTAATATGGAAATTTGTTTTGTACAACTTCACATGTTTATACATTTATACATTGATATATTTCTTGACTTTTCAAGGGGTAAGAGAGGCAGGAGAGAAAGAGAATTTAGAACTCAAAATTTAAAAAAATGAATGTCTAAAAAATTACATGCATTAGGAAATATTTAATGAAATAAACAAAAATTCATTTAAAAATATGTATTTGTTCTTTTTCCTTTCTCTCTCTTAGAGTTCTAAGCAATTCTCTAGGACAATAAATTGCACAAAAAAAATGCAAACATATTATTAGGAAGAGTTCTCTTACCGACAAGTTCTCTTTACCAAAGAAATCACAGATATAATTCTTAGCCCTTCAAGTCAAATCAGTCAGAAGCAGTCTTTACTGAGTGATAACTTTTTTTTTATTATAGCTTTTTATTTACAAGATATATGCATGATATCCCAAAGAAATACTAAAGAAGGGAAAGGGACCTGTTGTGCCAAAATGTTTGTAGCAGCCCTGTTTGTAGTGGCTAGAAACTGGAAATTGAATGGATGCCCATCAATTGGTAAATGGTTGGGTAAATTGTGGTATATGAATGTTGTGGAATATTATTGTTCTGTAAGAAATGACCAGCAGGATGAATACAGAGAGGCTTGGAGAGACTTACATGAACTGATGCTAAGTGAAATGAGCAGAACCAGGAGATCATTATACACTTCAACAATGATACTGTATGAGGATGTAGTCTGATGGAAGTGGATTTCTTTGACAAAGAGACCTGAGTTTCAATTGATAAATGACGGACAGAAGCAGCTACACCCAAAGAAAGAATACTGGGAAACGAATGTGAACTATCTGCATTTTTGTTTTTCTTCCCGGGTTATTTTTACCTTCTGAATCCAATTCTCTCTGTGCAACAAAAGAACTGTTCGGTTCTACAAACATATATTGTATCTAGGATATACTGCAACATATCTAACATATATAAAACTGTTTGCCATCTAGGGGAGGGAGTGGAGGGAGAGAGGGGGAAAATCGGAACAGAAATGAGTGCAAGGGATAATGTTGTAAAAAAATTATCCTGGCATGAATTCTGTCAATATAAAGTAATTATTAAATAAAAATTTAAAAAAAAAGATATATGCATGGGTAATTTTTCAGCATTGACAATTGCAAAACCTTTTGTTCCAACTTTTCCCCTCCTTTCCCCCACCCCTTCCCCCAGATGGCAGGTAGAACAATACATGTTAAATCCAATATATGTATACATGTCCATACAGTTATTTTGCTGTACAAAAAGAATCGGACTTTGAAATAGTATACAATTAACCTGTGAAGGAAATAAAAAATGCAGGTGGACAAAATAGAGGGATTGGGAATTCTATGTTGTGGTTTATAGCCCCGGAGTTCTTTCCCTGGGTGTAGCTGGTTCAACTCCTTACTGTTCTATGGGAACTGATTTGGTTCATCTCATTGTTGAGGATGGCCAGGTCCATCAGAATTGATCATCATATAGTATTGTTGTTGAAGTATATAATGATCTCTTAGTCCTGCTCATTTCACTCAGCATCAGTTCATGTAAATCTCTCCAGCCTTTCTGAAATCGAGTGATAACTTTCTAGAAAGAGATTTCACTTGTCTCCATAAATTGTGAAAGTGAAGATGAACTGGACCCATGAGCTGTGAGGATTAGCCATTTAGAAATTCTGGCCCAGATTCTACCAACTTATTCAAGTCTGCATTTATCCCAGGCTTGTCCTTGCCCAGTCAAGAGGACCAGAGCAGAGAGCAGGATGCCCCCTGGGTCTGCCTCACCTCTCAAGCTAGAGTGACATCCCTAGAATGACTTCTATCATGTTGGCTTGAGCAAATTAGGAGGAAAAGGAAGGTTCCTATTGTTTTCAAGAGCTTTTCAGTCTCTATGGCACAGGCTTCAGATGAGAAACTGCTGAGGGATGTCAGCAGAGCGAGATGTGAAAGCAGCAATTAAGAACAGAATGCATGGCAGTAAGAAAGACTGAACTGGATCAAGAAGAAAAGAACAGTCCCGAAGGAGGAGGAGAAAGCAGGAGTGGGTCATTATTCTAGATGGCACAAACAAGGAAAAGAGAGATTGGAGAGCAATCAGAGGAGAATATTTGGATGATGGGGAGATTTGGCTACAAATAGAAATTGTAGAAATAACAGGTCTCAAGATTCTAATTAAAAAGTTTGCAAGATAAAAAGAGCTTCAGTAAACTTGTGATCTCTTTAGAATATAATCAATTATAGGTTTAGTAAAAGAAGCAAAGGAATAAGAGGAGGAACATTAGGCTTCTGCAGATCTATGAGCTATACTCAGGGCTTTCCAACTGTAAGTCTTTGCTCACCTCTTCCTGTTATAATCCTACACATTCTTTGAAGTTTGGTGCAAATGTGAGCTCCTCCAGAGAGCTTTCACCAAGTTAATAACTGAAAGCCATCTCTTTATCCTGCCTCAAACTCTTACTAGCTTTGTGACTCACTAGCCCTCTCTAGGACTCTATTTTATATCTGTGAAATAAAGTTTCATAGAAAATGCCTCCAAGTTTCCTTTGAATTCTACATCCATGATTATATAAAAATCTGGGCTTAACTCTCAGCCCTTGTATTTGTTATCAGGGTGACTCTGGTACTACTCTTCAATGATTTGAGCCTCAGTTTCCATATTTGTAAACTAGGACCAGTTGTACTGGCATTAAACCTAAAGCTATTCTGAGGACACTATTTTGTATACCACAAAGCCATGTAGAAAGACTAGCTATTTTTACTTTCCCTTGTATTATGATTATTTCTGTCTGCTTCTTACTCCCCCTGTGAGCCTATGAGTTCTGTGATGACAGAAAGTAGGCCTTATTCATCTCTGTGCCAACCAGAGGCCCTGGCATATTCTAGGTGCTCAGTAGGCATTTGTTGTTGACTGTCAAATCCCAAAGGGCTCTAGGGATGCCATCTGTCCTTCCCACCCCCAAACTACATCGCTTAAGTCAGCTTCTATGTGAGACAGAAATGGGTTCCAATTATTTATAATACAAAAGTACTTCTTAAAAAGTCATTTGGATGTTCCTGAGACTTCCACATTTGAAGAGACTCTCACCTGAAATTTTATTTAATGATGTAATAATCCCTGTATTGGAGGATCCCTCCTGATACAAAGAAAATGGGTATACTGGGGTTCCTTTCATTTCTCTCTATAGTCTATCTATAACTATCCAGGTAAAATCTTGGAATATAGTTCCTAATCCTCCTCAAAGAATATTCATCAACTCATTCATGTCATTAATCTAATTCAGGTGATAATTGTGCTCTCCAAATAGTGGCTATCAGCTTTCCTACAATCATTCATACTAATAAGGTATCAAATAGACAACATTTTATTTATTAACATATTATTGGACACAGAAAGAATTCACACCTGCATAGGAATCATCTCCTGTTTCAGTTTTTCTACCTTCTTCCAGGGACCTACGTAAACTTCTAAATTTATACTACTACTCTAAGTATCTCAGAAGGGCAGCTAGGCATAGTGGACAGAACACTGGGCCTGAAGTCAGAATCTGACCTCAGATACTTATTAGTTGTTTGACCCTGGACAAGTTTTCCCTGTGCTTAAAAAAATGAGCTGGAGAAATAAATATCTCTTTGCCAAGAAAACCCCAAATGGGGTCATAGAATCAGACATGAATGAAACGATGAAAAAAAATTGTCCCAGAAAATTAAAAAAAAACTTCAGGGTTACTAAGAAGTACAAAAAGCAGCCTCCACATACACACAGACACCCAAACCTCATTCTACTTTTAGGAACTTCTGCCTCCTAGAATTTATATACTAATAGTTAATTTTTACTCTGGGTAGGGTCCCAGTAGTAAGGGAAAGAATTTGCATTCATAAAAGAATCAAGCAAATCTTTCCCTGTATCACCTCAATGGGTATATGATCATTCCAAGTACTTATAGTACTGCTCTGAATGAGATGATAGCGAGGCTTGTGGTACAGGACCTGAGGTTTATTGCTCCATCATCACAATTTGTTCAACCATTCCCAAACTAAAAGGCATCTCCTTAATTTGTGGGTTTTTCCATCACAAAAGTTGCAATAAATAATTTTGTACATACAGGACTTATTATTCTTTCTGTGATCTCCTTGGAGATGGAATACATAATTTTGTAATATTGGCCTAATAGTGGTATGGTTGTGGCCCATCTTTCTCCAGTAGGCCTATATAAATTAGACAGAAAGAAGAACAACTTGCCCATTCAAACCTCATCATCTTTTCAGCATCATTATCTGCCCAGTGTTTGTTTTTCTCCCTGACTGCTGTTTTATCTTACAAGGAGAGTCTGCCACATATCAGGAAAACAAAAGTTTAGAAATATAGTGTGAAAAACATAACACATCTTCCTTTGTTAGGGAGCAGCTCAGAATATCATTTCCTGAGTAAACACATCCCAGGTGCTCCTTTGGGCTGACACAAGCATTTTCTCTCTCTCCACCGCCCCTGACCACCCCCACCTCACCCTGCTTTGACCAAACCTGATCCCAAATATTAATGAATGATTCAGAATAAAGCTTTTTACCATTAACAGCTACAAAAACCAGAGGATGTACAGAATGGTTTGAGGGAGGGAGGGAGAAGACTCTGTAATTTTTTTTTCAGTTATTGAGACACAAAGGACCAGGTCAAATGACTGTCCTCTAACAGTCAGAAGGAAAAAATGGTAAAAGGGATTCAATAGAAATTCTACCCGTATGTACATTATGTCATCTGTTCTGACAACATGTCACCCACCCACCCTTATCATTTTACAGATGAGAAAACTGATTTGCCCAAAATCACACCACTAATAAGTGACAAAGATGAAATTTGAACCCAGGACATCTGTGTCTACACAGGCAATTCAAGTAGCTAACTAAAGCAAAATTCTGTATAATTCAGTGCTGAAGAAGAAGGGAGGAGATAAAATAAGGGGTTTTGATTGGTATGACACAGCTTATCAAGACTCACTGTAAAAATAAAGGAAAAGATGTTAGACTGAGTCTCAAGATAGCTGGATTTTTGTCACCAATTGTACCGTGAATTTTCCCCCAGTTTCCAGGGAATAAAGCTCCTCTTTAATACTGCTGAGAAATGGTCATCCAATCATTGATGACCTAGCTTGGTAGTCTATTGTATTTGGAGCAGCTTTAACTCAAGAAATGTTTGTTTGATGATGAGCAGGTTGGATTCAGAAAAGCCCAAAAAGACTTACTATGAACTGCTACTGAGTGAAGTGAGCAAAACCAGGAGAACATTGTGCACAGCAACAACATTATGATCAATTATGACAGACTTTGCTTTTCTCAGCAATGCAGTGATCCAAGACAATTCAATAGATTTGAAATGGAAAATGCCATCTACATCCAGAGAAAGAATTACGGAGACTGAATGAAGATCAAAGCATAATTATTTTCACCTTTATTGTTGTAATGGTTTATTTTTCTTTCTCTAGCTTTGATTTTTCTTTCTTAATATGACAAATATGGAAAGATGTTCAAAATGATTGAACATGCATGACTTATATAAGATTGCTTGCTGTCATGGAGAGGAGAGAGGTAAAGGAGGAAGAGAGAAAAAATGTAATTAAGATACTACTACAGAAATAAATGTTGAAAACCATCTTAACTTGTAATTGGAAAATTAAAAAAGCATTAAAATTTCTTTAAAAAAGAAATGGTTTTTTTTGCCTCAAGTTGAAAACTACCTCTTGATAACTTCTACCTATTACTCTTATTCTGCTCCATGGAGACCAAACAGAACAAGTCTTCATCACAGCCCTTTTCATATCCAGAGACAGTGGTCATACTCTTCAAGGCTTTCTTTTATCCAGGCCAGACATCCCCAGGTCCTTCAACTGATAGTTTTCAGCTGGTCTTTGGTCCCGTTGCCAAATTGGAAACAATATCATACAGTGGAAAGGGCCACCATTGTAATACAGAACGTAGACTAGAAGATAGTGTGTTACCATAGAAGTGAAAAGATCCCTAGCGTCGGAACCAGAAGGCTGGTCCTCAAAAGTAGAATCTCTGATCCTTCCAACCTTGTGACCTTAGATGTCACTTAGCAGTGTTCATTCTCAATTGCCTCATCTACAAAATGAGGGAACAAGACTAGATGGCCTCTGAGATCTCTCCAGCTCTATATTTATGAGCCAATGACCCCTCTCCAAATTTTTAATTTTCTGTTTTGTCAACTTCCTTTAAAAATGATGCTTAGAACTCAGCTCACCCAACACAGCAGATGGGGTCTGGCCTGAACAGAAGACAGTAAGATTCATACTCCTTTGAGTTGCAATGTCAGTTCTAAAAATCAGGCCAGTCATGCACCAGACATTTAAGTCTAACCTTGCAAAAACTTTATTCATTCTGTTTTCTTTTAGTCTAAATCTTATCCGAACTGTGATCAGAAGATTCTTTTTTAATTCCTTCCATTTACTTCTCACCAAATTATTCTCATTTCTCTCTTAGCAAAATTGTGAAGGAAATGGATAGAGTCATAATCAGTAGATTCCTTTCTATCTTCTCCATACACCTCATATTCCATCCACGGACTTCTAGACTAACCAGAAAATGAGGATAGTAAATTGTAGCTAGGTTGAGTATATGTTGCTGAATCAAAGTCTCTGTCTATCTGAATGTCTGAACAGATCCGTTTGTCTGACTGTGCATCTGGAGCCCTTCTGGTGTGTGTGTGTGGTCATTGAGTTGTAGCTTTATAACTTGGAGGTCATTTAGTACAAGGCCCTGGTTTGCCAGTCCCTGCTCCATGCTAATCCAGGATCTGGGCTAAATGAAGAAGACCTAAAAAAGATGCACATATCTGCCCTACTTCCTTCCCACCTAATTTTCCCTACTTTCTTCCCACAATGGTAGAATCACTGCCTTGTGACAGATACTTAGTATTGGATAAAAAAATCATATGAAAACTAAATGGATGATTTAGCTCTATGGATTTTCTTTTCCCCACACAAGGCTCCATACCTGCCATCTTCTCTTCAAGTGTTTATATTTCATTGCACAGGGTTGTTTTCTCTCTCCCTCATTCTGGCCATATCAGGGAAGCTCACTAGCTGAGGAATATAGAAGCTCAAAGCCTTGAAGCTTTGATTTTGTTTTTTTGATTTGATTTAACTCTCAGATTTTGACTCCTGACAGTTCCACAAAGAGCCAATCATGAGTTTTGACCCAAGTACTACTGCTACTGCTTGAGTGTATTCAGTTTCACCATTAACTAATTATTGACACTGACTTCTGTTTGAAAATCAGTTGATCAATAAGAATTTATTGAATACCCACTAAGTGCCAGAAGATACAAATATAAAGAATGAAACATTCCCTACTCACGAGGAATTTATATCTAATGGGGAAGAAAACAAGTACATACATTAGGACATTCAGGAAAAATATGTATATTGAAATGCAAATAAATACAAGATTAATTAAATATAAAATAGTTTAGGAGGGAAGTCACTAGTCATTGTGGGGATCAGGAAAGTAGAAGTTAGTGCTTGAACAGCATCTGGAAGGAAGAGAGGTGATTCATTCCAGAAATAAAAAGTGAGTTCATTCCAGGTAAAAGGTAGAGGTTGGGGGAAGGGAAGAGGGTCAGCCAATGAAAAAGTATGAAGACAAAAAATGGAATATTTTGTCTATAAAACATAAAGAAAGCCAGTTTTGCTGGATCACACAGTGTAGCAAATAGTTTCCAATGAATTTGGGAAAAGGTTAGGGTCATATTGTAAAGGTTTTAAAAAGTAAGCTGATGAGCTGATATTTTATCCTGTCTGTCTGGGAGGAAACAATGTAGTCATGCATGATGCCCTGGGGACAGAGACACGGCTAGACAGTAAGCCAGAAGACTCTATGAAGAAAAGTTTCTCTCATCATCCATCCTCAGCCAAGATCCATCAAGTGATTAAGGATTGGAATATTATCTCTGCTACCATCTGACACCCAGATCATTGTTTTCAGCCTAATTTTTCTGAGATTATGATATTTTAAAGGGTAGCTAATGTTTAGGCTGATTCTATAGGCAGTATACTTTTTATTGACCATAACTAGGGCATTGCTACTCATTAGCCTCTACCTTTTATAAAGCCATCTTTCCCAGACAGCAAAATAGAAAAGTAGCTTTCAAAGTGTGATTCAAAGAATCCAGGGGATCCCTAAAATCTTTTCAGAGGGTCTACAAACTAAATATTAGTTTTTATTTATAATATGGTAAATAGCTATAAATAAAACCTACAAAAACAAAAAGTCTTTGGGCAGATCCTCAATAATTTTAATAGTATAAAGATACTGAGGATAAAAGTTGGGGAACCACTGAAATAGATCATCATAAAGACTCATCTGTATTTTGTGGCAGAATTCAAAGGAAAGAAATCTCTATCAAGACTTCTTGCTTCCCAACTGTTATAAGATAAATACTTTGTCCTTAAAGACAACAGATTTGCCTCCATCCTCCCCACCATGCTCACCCCCTGTTGTCATCACAGGCTTGGTTGCCCAAGGAGTACAAGAGAGATGACCAGTAAGTTGCTGGAGTCCATTATGTCATATGTTTTTCTTCTATACTGATTGCTCTTCTTGTGTGAGGGAGGATATCACAGTATGCTATGGCAGTGGAAGTAGCTACCCCGGCTAGACCCCACATAACCATTACTTTTAAGTCCATCATCTGCCAACCTCCTCCTGATGTTTCTCCCCCCATTGTGTCAGCAATGAGATTTATGCCAGGCTTAGATGCAGACTTGTCTGCACTGTGGCTCATCTTTGATGGGCTCCACAGGACACCTGGCTTAGAAATGGTCCATGCCCTGTGGAGGAAGAAACTGATCAGAAAGTCTGTGGGAGGTATAAGCTTTGAGTGGAATGTCTTACCATACAGTGATGGCCAGCTATGCACTAGCATCCCTCAGGCTGAGAACCGTATTTATCTCCATTGGGCAAAAGTACAATATTGTGTATTCGACAAGTAGTCCTTTTTCTGTTGGCTTATGATTTCTCATCTATGTGTCCAAATGCAAACTAGCCAGGAGTTCTTTGAGATGATTTGGTAACTTGTTACCAGCAAACCCAATTTGCAGAATCACAGATTGTCAGAGATGTATTGGAATTTTGCAATTATCTGGTCCTAATGTCACTCAGGAAATTGAGTGACTTGGCTAAAGTCACACAGGATAATTGTACAGAAAAGAGATGAAATTTAAACCAAATCTTCTAACTTGAGCCCTCTTTTCTTTCCTTTATACCCTACTGTTTCCATTCCCCTTTTAAAAAAAAAGTTCTTAAGCATGGAGACAAGGGTGGGGTAGATTAATAGGACAATCTAGATATAGAAGAGTATGGTGGACATAGTACTGGGTTAAAGTCAGAGGACTTGGCCTTGAATTCTTATTCTTCTACTTCTTTGCTATGTGATCTGAAGCATTGTCTTCATTTGTATAATGAATGTTGAACTAACATCATTTGTACTTCTAAGTCTAAAAGTGCTCAAAACAGATCAACAAAACATGGTACCTTCAAGTATCTTGAGCAAGATATCAAGAAGAAAGGCTGGGACATCTATAATTTTCAAATACTTGTTACAAACTTAACTCATCTTACCTTGTATACATGGGAATATCTAGGTGGAGCAGTAGGTAGAACACTGGGCTTGGAATCTCATTTTCATGAGTTCAATGTAACCTCAGACACTTAATAATTCTGTGATCCTAGGCAGGTCACTTAGCCCTGTTGGCCTCAGTTTTCTCATTTGTAAAATGAGTTGGAGAAGGAAATGGCAAACCCCTCTACCAAGAAAACTCCAGACAGGATCAGGAAGAGTTGTACTGAACTGAAATGACTAAACATCTTGTCTAGTAGTTAGGTTCCTATTTGTCTTATTTATGCCTGTAAGTAATGTGGTATATGGCAAGCTCTCTAGATTGAGAACGATTTGCAAAGATGAAAATGGAATCTATGAGAACTAACATGATAACCTTAAAAGAAGCAGCAGCTAGAGTAGAGAGCCTAAGACAAAGTCATGGGGGTATCCATGCTTAAGGGATAAGAGATGAATTATGATTCAGCAGAGGAAGCAAAGGGAAAAGTTTCTGCAGTTAGGAGGAGAACAGGAGAGACTAATGTAATGGAAGCCAAAGGGGGAATGAACTCTACAAGGAAAGGACAATTAATGATGTTAAAAGCTGTGAATAAATCAAGTAATATGGAGACTAAATAAGCTCAGTGGATTTAGCAGTTAGTCATTGCTAGTTATCTTAGATAGAAGAATGTCAGGAAGTGATGGGGTCAGAAGGCAGATTACAAGGTAAAGAAGTAGAGATGATAAGTTTGAGTGGATGGCAGGGTTGTGTGAAGGTGTTGTTGTTTTTTTTTTTCCTAGAAAAGGGAACACCTGGTCATATTTGTCATCATACAAGGAGCCAATAGATATTGAGGAACTGAAAATGACAGAAAGAGGGGAATGGAAGAAATGATTGAACACACTCCCAGAGGAGACAGGAAAGAACAGCCACAAAGGGTGAGATTGAAAAATAAGAAATAAAGATCAGAGAGAGATTTCAGAGTTAAGGATCACAGAGATAAAAGCAGTGATGGGTGATGGTAAAAATAGGGCTTGGACATTCCTGTGAATAATTGAAGAAGAGTGAAAATAAAGTCACATAACAAAGACCTAAAAGTAACTTGAAAAACCATCTGATTCATTTTATCAACAGAGACACTGAAGACTTTCAAAATCACACAGAAAGTTAGTGATAGACATGAGACTAGAACCGAGCTCAGCTGACTCTTCTGCATTACACAGCTGCAGAGGATATAATTTCACTTGTAAGGTCCTTCAGTCCTTATAACAGCACCAGAAAGAGACACATATCTTTAATTGGATAAATCAAAGAGAACTGTACCAAGCATCTGGAAATTCTCCATTTAGGAGCTGGGTGGCCTATTGGATAGAGTGCAGGCTATGGAGATAGTAAGATCTGAATTCATGTCTAGTCTAAGATGCTTGCTAGCTATGTGATCATAGGCAAATCATTTCACCTCTGTTTGCCTCAGCTATCTCAACTATGAAATTTCAGTAATAACATCTGCCTTCCAAGATTGTTTCATGGATCACATGAGGTATTTGGGTTTTTTTTTTAAATAATAGATTTTTATTTTCAAAACAAATGCAAAGATAGTTTTCAACATTCATCCTTGCAAAACCTGTGTTCCAAATTTTTTTCTCCCTTCCTTCCCTTCATCCTCTCCCCCTAGAAACAAGTAATCTAATATATGTTAAACATGTGCAATTTTTCTAAACATATTTCCACGTTTATCATGCTGCATAAAAAAATCACATCTAAAAGGGAAAAAATGATAAAGAAAAAAGCAAAAAACAACAACATAGAAGGTGAAAATACTACTTTGTGATGCACATTCAATCCCCACACTCTTCTCTTGGATGCAGATGCTTCTCTTCATCACAAGTCCATTGGAATTTGACTGAATCACCTCCAAATTTGTAAAGCACTGAAGGATAGAAGGATGTTAAATAAATGCCGGACCTTTCCCTTCCTATCTCCTTCTAAACTTGATTCTTCAGGATCTCCCAGTCTAGTTAAGGAAGAAACTCAAGAAGCAGCTAGATGGTACAGTGGATAAACCATTGACCCTACAGTCAGGAGGACCTGAATTCAAATCCAGCTTCAGACACTTAACACATCCTAGCCGTGTGACCCTGGGCATGTCATTTAACCCCAACTGCCTACATGCAAAAGAAAAAAAGAAAAAGAAGAAGTCCAAAGGACCTCTGGTTTTAGTAAAATCAGCACCATGATTCTTAGTTCTCTATACTCATGTCACACAGTGTCTCTTTCTCTGAGGGCCACAGTAATGGAATTGCCGACAATGATAAGCAATTTATTTCCACATTAGCTCTCAATGTGCATCTCATCTCCAAGGCAATTTCCTAAAGACATTTAATAAAAATAAATTTATTAGGGAAATGTTGGAGATTGGACATCTCTGCACACCAAGGTGCAGTTGTCAGAATCTTGCAGAATAGCTATCCCTAGATCTGGGTGGCTTGAAAACAATGGCAGTGTTTTCTTTCTTTCACAGATCAGAGATATAACTCTTTGTGTTTGTTTGATGAGTTATAATTTACAAAATGTTTTATGTATATAATACTGAAATTTACACAAAGCAGAACCAGGATTTCATGGAAACTTGTGACTTTTAGCGATATTAGCTCCAAACAATAGGGATATTCCCTCCACAAGAGAAGCTTCAAAGTACAATGGAAGCAGAGCTGAGATTTGAAGTCAGAAGACCTGGATTCAAATTCTGGCTAATTGCTTATATGACTTTTGTGTTTTTCAGTCATTTCAGCTGTATCAGATTCTTTGTGACCCCATCCTAGGTTTTATTGGCAAAGATACAGGATAGTTTGCCATTTCCTTTTCCTACTCATTTTTTTTAACAGAAGAAGAAACTGAGGCACTCAGAATGAAGTGATTTGCCTACCTCTAGATTAAGGATTCCTGACATAGGATCCATGAAATTTTTTTAAAAGTTATTGAAAATTATTTAAATATAATTAATTTCTTTTGTAATCCTACATATTGTATTGTACGTCTTTAAACATATAATTCTGTGATAGTATCCATATGTTTCACCAGACTGGAAAAGAAGGTCCATGGTACCAAAAAAGGTTAAGAACTCCTCCCCTAAATCTTTTTTTTTTTTTTTTTTTTTTGCATTTTGTAGGTACCAATGTAAACTTAGGCTGTCAGTCCATTATTTCTTGCTCTTTCTATATGACTGTTCTCTTTCCTTTTCCTTTAATGCCATTTTCCTAAATCATAGGCCTTATGCTACATCATATGCCTAGGTAAATATTAGAAATATTCTTCAAAGTCCACTTATTTCTTGCATGCATTTGTCCATTGCCTTTTGGTTTGCCTAAATTTTGATTCCCCAGAGATAGTGCCATTGGATTGGAGTATTGCTATGGTCTAGGAAATGAATTACTGCTTGCTTTAAAAAAAAATGGAAAGAACTGGATTTATAAAAGATGCTATGATAAATATGGAAATATGTTTAGAAGAATTGCACATATTTCAGCTATGTCAGTTTATTTGCTATCTGTGGGAGAGGGAGGGGGAAAATTTGGAACACAAGATTTTGCAAAGGTGAACTTTTTTGCCAAAAAAAAATTAGTTTGCAAAGTTTTGCAAACTATCTTTGCATGTATTTTTGGAAAATAAAATACTATCAAACCTAAAAATAAAGAAAGAAAACTTGAGGTCAATAAAGGAGCTCTGTCTTTTCCTGAAGGAAACTAAAAAATAAATAAAGAAGGTGCTATCTACCACTAGAGAAATAGATGAAATAATTATAATGTGATATTATATATATGTGTGTGTGGCATGTATGTATACATGTATTTACATGTGTGTTTATATAGTATTAATATATGTGTGTTTTATGTGTATATGTGTGTTTATAAACATTTATCGTTGTATGTGTATATAAACACACATGCATATACATGTGTATATGTGTATACATATCTGCATTTAATTATAGCCTTTTTTTGGTGTGGGAGGGGAGAAGGGGAAAAATAAAATAAAAACTACTCAGCAGAGAACAAAAGAAAACCTACAAGGAAGAAAAGTTGGACAGCTTTGAAAATAATGTATAGCATTTATTACAGCACTTTTCTTGAAATGGAAATGTATTGCTTTATGTTAAATTCTCTTATGCACTGCTGTGTACATGGCAATGTTTTTCTTTTCTTTTCTTAAGTTTAAAATAAATTGAAAAACTTTTCTTAAAAATGTTATATAAAATCTTCTCTTTTGTGGTTTGCTATGAAGGAATGATTTTCCTTTGAATCTATATACCATAATTTATTCAGCCATTCATCAATTGCCTAAGAAGCAATCTAAGATTCTAATCCATCCCTCTGAATTTCACTTCCCCTCTTAGGAATCATAAATTTTATTCTACTTGCAGTTGTTCTTTATCCTGAATTATCCTCCCTCTTAAAAGGTCATAGGATGCTGATCTTTTCCCTCAGAGTTAATGGTTGAGGAAAGTAATGATTTGTCCCTGACAAAGAAATTGTCATGGCTGATAAAAGTTAGCATGGAGTTGCAAAAAAGAGTCTAGATTGGAAAACAAAAGACTTAGATTTGAGGCAGTTAGGTGGCTCAGGGCATAGGGTGCTGTATTCAAGGTAAAAAAAACCAGAGTTCAAATCCTGACTCATTAGCTCTGTGACTTTGGGTAAATTATTTAATCTTTTAAAGCCTGATTCCTCATTTGTAAAATGGCAACAATAATAACAGTTATCTTATAGAGTTATTGCAAGGATCAAAAAGATGACAGATAAAAAGTTCTTTACATACGATCAACCATAATATAAAAGCTAGTTACTGTTGCTATTGTTGTCCTTGTCTCTGCCTCTCCTGTGCTGAGAGAATGATTTCCTCTTTCAAAGTCTTAATTTCCTTACTTATACATTAGGAGCATGTTCCATGATCTCCAATATCCTATTCAGCTGATATTCTAGGATTATGATGATATGCTGACAGGAAAGAGATGGGTTCAGATTTTCACAGAAGCTATGCTGAATCATAGCTTGGGCTCCTTCATTGTAGCCCCACTCCTCCAGAATAGGGATTCTATTTCCCTGAGGAATAATGTAGTAACTAAGGTGCAGGAGACAATCCATAGTAAAGGAAAAAAGAAGGACCAGGAAGATTGAAGAAGGGTCTCTCAGGACAGAGATGCAAAGACCAAGCACCCAAAAGACCTGCTAACTCCAAATACACCAGGTAGGACTAGATCCCTCCCTTCTTGATTTGAGACATAATAGAAGACAATATCATCTTCTGGTTCCCAGAGATCATCTGGATTGATTTAAGGAGATTATCAAATATGAAATCAGTTTTTAGCTTCACAACTATCCTGGATTAAACCCAGGTTATAAAAATCATAGGTTATAAAAATAGTAACAATAGTAATAAAATGACTCACATTTCTGCAATCAGCCAACAAGCATTGATTAAGTGTTCACTATGTACCAACCATTGTGCTAAGTGCTAAGGCTACAAAGATAGATAAAATATAACTCTTGATCTTAGAAAATTTATATTCTAATGAATAAGGCAAATAAACATGTTTCTAGAAGATACATAAATGCAAGCAAACAAAAGTAATTTTAGAGGAAAACAAATTGTTTTATGGATATTATATTTATCTTTGTATATGCCATATATCTTCCTCTCCTTCTTCCTCCTCTATACTGTAAGCACCATGAGGGCAATGACTATGTCATTTTCTAAATCTTGAGTCTCCCTTTGCACCTGTAGTACAGTGTGCTACATACAATAAGTGCTTAATTTGTTAAATTGACATGAATTATTCCATGTAGTCCAAGGTTTATTATTCCCACTTTAGAACAGGAAAAAATAAGGCTTAAAGATCAGACCTCTCTGTCTCAAGGATTCCATTTTTATGGTACTGAAAACCTGTTTCCCAAATTGTTTCAACTTCTAAATGAAATAAGGATCTATACATTCATTCATTTATTCATCTATCCATGTATTCATCTACTATATATAAGATGTTATTTTTGGTACTGAAAATTTTTTAAAGATGAAAATGACATTTATTCAGCCTTCAGGTCATTTACAGGTTTCTCTGTGTGTGTCTGTATGTCTGTATCTTTCTGTATACGTATATATACACAGAAAGATACATACATATATATGTACAAACCAAGATAGCACAAAGAAAGACGTGATGAATTCAGATAAACTATTTCAGGAAAACTGAAAAGGAAACTGCACTTTAAGTTAAGGAAGAATGGGGAAAATTGTGGGACCTAGCCTGAACCTTGAAGGAAAAAGATTATACAGAGTTGAGGGGGAAGCAAATTGAAGACAATTTATACATCCCAAAGTGCTGGTTTGAACAGTTTACATTTTTCCCCCAGAGGTAATAGGGAGCCACTGAAAAATTTTGAGCAGAGGAATGACTAAATTAGATCTGTGTCATAGGGGGGTTATTTTGGTGGTAGGTGAAAGAGGTAATAGAGTAAAATAAGACTTCAGGCAAGGAAATCAGATATAAGGCTAAAACTTAGAAGAGAAGTTAGGAGGCATAAAGACTTTCCCTCCTTTCCATATTTTCATCTGTAATCCTAGACTAGAAGAAAAGTAATCATTGTCTATAGATTGAAAAAAGTAATACATTGGAAGAGTCTCTGTATCTTTTATATCAGTCAAGTCCTGATTGGTTAAGAGCAGGGAAGAAAAAGGTAGAGAAAAGCTTGACTTCAGACAAAATTGTATTTTTCCAAGGGTATGATCAGATGTAGCAAAAGCAAGGTAGTAACTTACATTTTCTCACAAATTAAAGTGTGTTGGAGACAGGTCAAACTGGAAAATTGTTAATTTTTTATATCATTCATTAAATTTGTATATCAGAAAATGCTACAATCACTGATTTATTGTTGTATTGTCTAGATTTACAAAAGTGATGAAGAAAATATTAATATAATTCAGATTAAACTTAAATTTTGTCCTGGCACCTTTTAAAAAAAAAAAAACACGTTGTTAAACATTTAGTAGCACATCCCTGGATAGACTTTAAGAAATGTGTCAAAGGTAATGCTCTAAAATAAAAAATAATAATAAGCTAAATTCAGTTGTGAGAGTGACCAAGATCTAAAGACACTTAGCTTCCTTGAATGGGAGATCCCAGAGAGAGAGAAAAGAGTTCTCCTAAGTGTGTGATAGCCAAGAGTTATTCCATCTGATTTTGACAATTATTCTCAATAATTAGTGCCAAGCTTAGTTATTTCTTCTTGGCTGAAGAAGCCTAAGTATTAAATGTTTTGGTTCCCCAGTACAAAGTTCAGGTTGCCCTGTCTTAGGTTTTTTGTTTGTTTGTTTGTTTGTTTAGTACATGAATTATTTGCAGTATTATCCTTCTTTAAAAACAGAAACAAATAAATGACTATTCAAACCTGGCTCTGGTTTCCGGAATTAGACTGTTATTTATTTGACTCTCATTAGTCAAGTCTGGCCCAGGCGCCCAGGAAAAGAAGAATCTCAAAACAGTCAGACAGAAAAATAAATTATTGGAAAAAGGAAACAAATTTGCGGAAAAATTTAAGTATTTATTTAGCCTGATTATCTCATTATTAAATCTTTCCCAATTACATCAGTCATGTAGGATCACTACAAATGATGCATGCAGCCTTTGCTCATGCCTGTGTTCTCCTGGGAACATTTCAGCTGGCTTTGGGAAACTTTTCTTTGTTTTTAATCTTAGTATCATTAAGTATATTTTAAATATATGTCTATATATGTGTGTGTGTTTGTATGTGTATATATATTGTGCATATATGCTCAAAAAAATTTTTTTTACCAAAGTTCCTCCACAACTCATTTACTAGCAGTATACATATCATTGTTAACAAAATGATATGTTGCCCTGAAGAAAACTGTGTCTGGGTCATTTTTACTGGTTCTCTTTATAGCCACAAAATAGAGATCTAAAAAATATATCAGAACAAATTTTGGTTAAGAATCCAACTTTAAAAAATGCAGTGAGTCATTTCCAGCCCAACATAGGACGATAGACTCTAGAAATAAGGGTACCAGGATTATATCATGGAAAATCTTCTAGCCCAGACACTAAATAAGGACCTCTCCATGGTTGCATCCCAAGGGAAAATTATGCCTCAGAGTATCTGACTCTGTGCAAAGAGTAGGAATAGATGCCAAATCAATAGATAAGCATTTGCTAAAGAACATACTATGTAGTAGACTATATGAAATCCTAGGAAAACAAAAGGATGCAAAATACAATCTCTGCTCTAAAGCAGCTCACAAAATAATGGAGACAGTGCAAATTAATAAATATAAAGCAAATTATATTTAAGATAAATGGAAAGGCATTAGAATTAAGCTATGGGGAAAGTTTCCATAGAATAGAGGATTTTGATTGGGATTTAAAGAAAGCCAGAGAGGTTGGTAATTGGAATGGAGAAGAGAGATAGTTTTTTAATCTTCCAGGCATGGAAGACAGAGAAAATTCCCAGAACTGAGAGATGAAGGGTTTTCTTCATGGTACAACTAGGAGGTCAATGTCACTGGACTCAAGAATATTTGTCAAGAAGTAAGATATAAGAAGACTAAAACTGTAAAGTATATATTGGGGGGCATAGTTGGTCGTGAAGGTAGTTGGTCATTTAAATGCCAAACAGAGCGTTTTATATTTCACCCTGGAGGTAACAAGGAAACATTGGAATTTATTGAGAATCTATATGCAAAGCCTTAAAGAAAAAAAGATAGCTTAAGAACAAATCCAATCAGAATTCCTAGAATATATAAATGAAAACTGTTGGGAAAATTGGAAATGAGTCTGGCAGAAATTAGATAGAGACAAACATTTCATAATATATACCAAAAGGGTGACTCATGAACATATTAGAAGAGCAAGAGGAAAAAAATGCTTGTCACATCTATGGAAAGATGGTAAGTTCATGATTAAAGAAGTAATCACAGAAGGAAAAAAGGGCAATTTTAACTACATAAACAAACATTGATGGTATCATGAAATGCTTTTGAAAAGATTTGAAACTATTCTTCAAAAGTTACAAAACTGCACACTTTTTGTCTTAATAATAACACTGCCAGGTCTATACTCTAAGAATATCAAAGAAAGAGAAGGACCCATATGTACCAAAATGTTTGTAATAGTTTTTTTTTTTATTGTGGCAAAGAACTGGAAACAAAGGTAATACATCCTTTTAAACATATTTCTATAATCTGAGGTCACTTTCACCTCTACATCTATGATTCTATGATTTGTGGAAGCCCTTCATATCTGATTTCTCCATTCTTGTTCCAGAACCCTCAAAAATCATGAAACAAAGCTAAATGTATCCACTCCAATTCAGTTCCCCATTTATAACAACATAGTAGAGTGGTAAGGGAAGGAGAGAGAAAAAAATTGGAACATAAAATCTTATAAAAATGAATGTTGAAAACTATTTTTACATGTAATTGGAAAAAAACATACTATTGGAAGGGACTTCAGAGACCATCTAATCCAATAATTCTCATTTTGCATCACTTAGAGATGTACATGAAGAAACCAAGACCTTCAGAGATTAAGTGATTTGCCCAACAGCACACAGGGAGTAAGCATTGATGGCATGAGATCCAAAGGTCCAGAATAGCAGAAGGTCAAGAGTCAAAGAATTCTAGATTAACTGTAAATGAAACATGAACACAGCAGATTGTAAGGTCCAGGGCAAGACTGATGAACTGAAAAGTTAGGAGTGAATCCATGGAGAAGAAATATCAATGAGGACAAAGAGTACTTTAGTGTTTTAAAAATAGTTTAATACATTGCTATAGTTTTTAAAAATAATGCAAGGACCAGCCTTATAGTAATGACTCTCTTGGAATTTAGATTGTTCCACATTACCTGGAAAGTGTCATTCACATCCAGAGAGAGAACTATGAAGACTGAATGTGAATCAAAGCATAGTATTTTCACCTTTGTTGTTTGTTTGTTTTTCCCTTTCTTTTGTTTTTCCCTTTTCATCTGAATTTTCTTGTATAGCATGACAAATATGAAAAGATGTTTAGAAGAATTGCACAGATTTAAGCTATATTAGATTATTTGCTGTCTTGAGGAGGGAGATAGAGGGAAGAGAGGGAGAAAAAACAAAGTTTTGCAAAGGTGAATGTTGAAAACTATCTTTGTATGTATTTGGAAAAATAAAATACTATTTTAAAAAATAAGCTTATCACTAAACCTGGATATGAAGCCTTTTCAACCAGGTAAAACTTTCTAGACTTTATGCTTCACTGGAATAAGTTTCAGGAACCTAAAATGACCTAAATGAATTGACTTCTAAAACTAAAGCTTCTTTGAGGAAGATAGGTGAGCGTGGATTGAGGAGGACCCACATGATATAATTTGCCCTTCAAAATCCTACTCCCCCCCCCCAGGAAGAGAAGGACCCATATCCATTAGAGTTGTACAACCATGACCCCAGACCCCAAATTCCCTAAGGAGAGATCCGGGGGGAGCATTGGAGCAGCATCATATAGACTTGTGAGAGCTGATTGTTGAGTTTTCAGTGTAAACTTTTAAGCCTCAGAAATCAGCAAAGGCTCAACATAAATCAGGGCTTGGTTTATCATTTTATTGCCTCTAAACTTAAGAAAGCGATGGCAAAAACATTAATGATGCAGATTAACGGTAAAAAATGCCCTCCATATATTTCCCTCTCCACTTCCAACCCCTACAAAGCTGGTTGTTAGAATTTGCCAGAATACCCTTGAAGAGATCTGAGTTCCACAAGCCATGGTTCAAATCTCCTCAGAGATCTCTAACTCCTTCATCCTCATGATGGGTGCAGGAAGACCCCAAGTCCATGGTGATGGCAGACTCCTGTACCATTCTTATGTGAAGCTCTCCAGCCAGTTGGACCTATTTCCTTACAAAGTGGCCCATTTCACTTTGAGATAATTCTCCTTGTAATAATAATATATTACAATAATAATCCTGGCAATTGCCTTTTCTTTTGTAATTACCACTTTCCCAAGTAGAACTGATCAGCCCTCCTTGGAATTGATGTCTCCACATTGCCACCTGGTGGACAAAGAAGTCTTAGCACTTTATGTGCCAGAGAAGCAAGAGCTTCCATCAAACTGAGAGCCAAATAACTTGGGACCGTATCCCTTATATGACAGTCACAGCAAATCCAGCCATTACCTGGGCAGCTAGCAGAAAGCAGTCTCCTAATAGAGCCATATGTATACAGGAGCAGATATTTAGAATTGGAAGGAACTTTCACTGTCATTGAGTCCAGATAAGTTACTGAGTGCAGGCAGAGAAACTGAGGCACTTAGACATTTAAAATTAATTGTCTCAGGTAAATCACTGCAGTTAGTAAGTAACTGAGGTGAAACTGGAACCAGATCTTACAGACTCCACAACCGAGTGCCATAGTCATAGCAGCCAATAATTAATATTTATATGTCTGCTAGATCTCAGGCATTGGGCTAAGTGCTTTACAGTTATTATTTGATTTAACCTCACCACAACTCTAGGAGGTAGGTGATATTATGATCCTCATTTTACAGGTAAGGAAACTGAGGCACAAATTAAGATTTTTTTCCCCCTAAACTCCAATACCAGATCCCACTAATGGGCCAAAAATTTCACTTCTAATTGCATTGCTCTGACATTTGTTTTCAGAATAGAAATATTGTCTTTTCTCTTGTGAATAAATCCTAGAAAACCATAGTGTGTGGTAAGAAGAATGGAAAAAAAACAGCAAGCAAGAAAAATAGTTCTAGAAAGTGCCTCAGAGACAGTACCAGCAGCAGAAGGAGCAGGGAAGTAGAAAATCATAATATGGGTACAATGGATCTCTGAAACCAAGGAGGAAAATTGGCTCAAGATCAGGAAAGTACAGAATATTCACAGCCTGGTATTGGAGTTTAGAGGAAAAAATAATACTTGATAGTTGGGGGAAATAAAGTTTAATAAAAAGTTTTTATTTTGAAAATCAGTTTGATTAATCCACAAGAATTTATTAAGTATTGTACAGGGCATTGGTAGTATCAAGAAAAGGGAAAAACAGTCCCTGACCTCAAGAAGTTTATATTCTAATGTCATAAAAACATGTATATATAACAATTGTTGTATATATACAAAAGTCAAGGAACTCACAGTCTGGTAAGGGGAATAAAGCCTGGACATAGAAAAATATGATAAACGGGTCAGAAGAGTTCTCTTATGAATTTACATTTAAAAAATCACTTCTCTTTGAAGGGATCAGGGATAAAAAATCTCTAGAGGAGCTGGCATTTGGAGTGGATCTTGAAAGATGATAATAAGCAGGGAAGAGTGCGGTGAAGGAAGGAGAAGACAACAACTTAAATCTGACTTTATAAAAAGACCACATTGGGAAAGGATTAGACAAGTATGGTTCAGAATTAGAGTACTTATTACTCAGCACCAAGTAATTTCATCAGGGGAGAGTAAGAGGCTCTGAATAATTTGAACAAGGAGCCTTTTAGTAAGAGATGCTTTAATCAGAGTTCTTTGCCAAGGACCTATTTGCCCACACCTGGTCCTTGACAAATTTTCTGCCTTTTTTATTGAACTTATAAACTATCAATAACCAATAACGACTCAGCGAAGTCTGCCAACTTCATATGGTTGCCCAAAGCAGATGCAAACCATCAAATTTCCTTTCTTCTCCATAAGAAACCCACATCTCTCCCAAACCATTCAAAGAGATCAAGAGATCTAATCAAGAACTAATTTACTGGTAGGAGAACTGTGGCCCAGCAGAGGGAAGAGGCTTGTCCAAGGTCATAAAGAAAATTAGTAAAATGGCAACATGAGAATCCTGGTCTCCCAATTCCTAGTCCAAATCCGGGGGGGGAGGGGAAGCTGCTGCTTTACCCTTCATGTGGATTGTAATATTGAGCTGCACATAGTATGTACTTACTAAATGGTTTAAGTCAGAAGATGTGGGTTAAAATTCTACCTCTGATATTTACTACCTGTATGACCTTGGACAATTCCCTTAATTTCCTGTAAAATGAAGAGGTGGGATTAGATTATTCATTCCTTTTCCGGATCTAACTCTGGTTCTTTGAATGGAATTGAACCAAAAATGTGCTGCAGCTAATTCCTACTCTTTGGTGAGAATCAATAACAATTGGTTCAAGTATAAATATTTGAATGCTATAGGAAATGGGAAGGACCATAGGTAAGAAGAAGCAGGACACTTTGGGGTGATAGTAAGGAGACCAATCTGGCTAAATAGAAATATGAATAAAATAAATATAAATATTTGAAATATAATATATCAGATAAAAACATAATATGTATATTTATTATTTATATATAATTTGTGGTAAATATAAAATGATGTAAATAAATACATTTAATTATATATAAATAAGTATGAAAAACAAATTTTCGATAAGAGAATTTACACCTCAGCAATTGTCAAACACTGTACATCAGGATTTGATTTACTGTTTTGTTGATTTCTGGACTTAAGAAAGTTATTAGGAAAATGTTAATAATGTAGATTAAATGAATCATGCTTTTTTTTTCTTTTTCAGAGAGCTATTTGTTAAAATTTACCTGCACATTCTTAAATTGAATTGTACCAAAATGAACTGAATTAAATTGGAGTGATTTGAAAGTTTGTGCCTACCCAATCATGTAAGGGATACTTAAAATTACCATATTTAATTGGTCATTTAAATAGCTAATCCAATTATTCCAGTGGGGATTTGAACCTGTGTATCCTGGTAGGGATCCACAGAGCACTAAATTACTGTCTTCCATTCATTCCATGCCATGATCATCCGAACCTTTAAACAAACAAATGCATTTTACCACTAGGGGTCACTGTTGCAATTCACAAAGATTACCTAAGGAGTACAAATTAGTTTTATCAATTCAAGTTTGGACAAACACAGTATAAGACCTTCCTGCCTGGAGTTAATTTTAAGTAAAATATGTGTGTGTGTGTGTGTGTGTATATATATATATATATATATATATATATATATATATATATATATATATATATATATATATATATATATGTGTATATATATATATATATATATAATATATATATTATATATATATTATCATTTACTTTATTTTTATTTGAAGATTTGAATTTTGAAATGCCACTCTTGGAATAGTAAATTATATCAGTTTATTGGGATATATAACACAGGACAAAATCATGTTAGAATCATAGACTCAAAGGATCTTAGAATCATAGAAATTAGGGAGGCTTGTGAAAAAGAAAAAGCAAGATATAACAAATGGAGAGCTTAAATGGTGTGCTGCTGCCCCCTAAATATTAGAAGATCTAAAGATGCTGGGTATATCCTTTAGAAAGAATCTAGAGAAGGAAATGGAGAAAAGTAACTTTAAAAAGGTTTGACTCACAATATGTACCATTTGAGGGTGAATGTACACTCATGAGATCACAGATTCATGGAAATAGTTCATTTATAAAAAAAATTAGGTTAATAGAATCTGAGAATTTTAAAACCATCAAATCTTAGAATTATAAAAACTTATCTAAACTCTGAAATAGAAATTAGATATGAACTATATTTCTCCTCTTCTTAACAATTATGGAAAATCTCATTTGGAAGCTATCTTTGTTAATAGTCTCTGCAAAGTTCTGAACGATGAATAACTTATAGAGTACGTCTAAACAGACCATAAAATGTAATAATATCCTATCCAAAGATTTCATCATCATCATCATTATCATAAAATTGAATTAATTATGCTCTTATGAATGGTACTATGCTAAGTAAGTACTATTCAAATAAGTCAAACAGAGAAAGTCGGCAAACTACACATGGTCCTGGTTTTGGGGACATAATAGATTTTCTGCAATTACTCAGAGTTTGTCATTAAATTTTCATAATTAATCTCCATTTCCTTTGGGCACTTTAAGAAGCAGGTGATTTGGGAAGCTGTGAAATCAAGAATGTATTCCAAAGATTTTTGTGAGGCCCAAAAGTTGGTTTATTAGAAAGAACATGCGATGAGGAGGCAGAAGAGCGGGATTCAGATTTTCACTCTAATAGTCACTACTTCAGTAGCCTCACAAGAGACTCTTTATATCCTACAGCTTCAAATCCTCTTTTAAAAATTCAGATTGGAAAATGCAAGGGAAATTCTAAAGTATCTTCCATTTCTGACTGCTATGACCCTCTGAATCTCTGTTCAAAGGCCTGACAATTTAATACAGTGAGTTAGTCAAATAGTCTCCCAGAAGCCTTTGTTTAGTATTTAACTTTGGGCCAAGGCTGGATGAGAATTATGGGTACTGTAAAGGTACATGTCCTTTACAAGGAGACTTCAAAATGGGCTAGAATCAATGAGGAAGGCTTCCTTTAGGAAGCAATATGTGAATTGGGTTCCAAAGGACTATGAAGCTATAGAGAAGGAGAGAAAACATTGGGGCTGAAAGGGCAAAGATTACCCAGATGAATGCTATAGGAAATGGGAAGGACCAGAGGTAAGAAAAGCTGGACCCTTTGAAGTGACAGCAAGGAGACCAACCTGGCTATACACAGAGCCAAACATTCCAACCATTTTAATTGAATTAACTGGTCATAAATGAGTAATTAGATAATTAACCAGAAAATAGTGACCTGCCAATTTAGTCAAAATGGTTGAACCAGTTGTATAAACACAGACCAAGATCATGTGTAAACACAGTATTGGGCTGTCTGAGTGTGCCTCAACTACTGGTTTAAAGAAGAAAAAAAAAAGCTTAGAGCTACCAGCAGTCATCGCGCAAATAATTAAGTCTATTGGAATTCTTTGGGATATCGCCATGACCAGCCCATCTTTTCTGCCTTTTTATTGTTGTTGTTTGTTGAATCATTCCAGTTATGACACCATTTGGGGGTTTTCTTGGCTAAGATATTGGAGTAGTTTTCCATTTCTTTCTCCAGCTCCTCTTATAAATGAGAAACTGAAGCAAACAGGTAAGTTAATAGAGTAAGTTTCAGAGCCCTTATTTGAACTCTTGAAGATGATTCTTCCTTGTACTCCCACTAATTTACTCCTTGTATTCCTCAGCCAGTTAGACTGTTTATTTACCACCCTTCTTACAGGGTATGATTTATAGTTGTCCCTGGGGCACATGGTTCTCCTCTCTTTGTTCACATATGCTTTTCTGATAGAGTTAGACTTCAGTATTACCCTATCCCTGATCTTATCTCAGACTGTGTCCATCAATGGTTCAGACCATATCCCTTATACCTTCTCATCCTTCTTGTCTCTTATTCTTCACTTCCCATAAATCTTCCACAAAGAATAAACAATGTACAAGAGGAGTTTTTCCAGGTCTTTTGACATTCTATGGGCACTAACACACTGCTCATGATGTCCATCTGTTATCCCTTACTCTTGATACATAACTATTCTATCTCCTTTTCTGATCACATAACTCATGGATGATAACTTTTATATCACTTTTTGCAGACAAGTCATTATGGTAGATTGTATCTATCACTTCACTCACCATTGTTCCTTGAAAATTATTTTGCACCATAGTTATGTATGGGGATCATAGACATTCAAACAGAATGGAAACTCTCTGAAGATAAGGAACTCATTTTATTGTATTTCCTCAATGTCAAATGCAGTGTTTATGAGGGCACAATATAGATTTGTTGAATTGAACTGAACCCAATTGGATGTATAGATAAAAAATCCCATAACATCTCATGTCTGCATAGAGAGCATTAAACAGATGCAATCAATTATCTTCATAGCTTGTTGGCCATGTGCTTTAGTCATTAAATATGAAATGCCTGGAAAACCACTTTGCTAACATAAAGGGTAATGGAGATGTTCACACAAGGGTATGAAACTCTCTGGGCCACCCCTGACAAGACCCAAAAGGGAAAAACTTGAGACAGCCCTTTCCATCCAAAAAGTATGACTGATTGATCTGAGTCTATTTTGTTTGAGTTAAGATCAGGTCTGAAGAAAGATGTTGTGAAAGAATACAGAAAGAACTTTAGTGCTCTTACTATAATCCAAACATATCTAGTAGGCATATAAGAGGCCCAGAAAAAGAAGGCAAAAGCCCTGGGTTCCAATCCTGGCTCTGCCACTGACTTTCTATGTGGTTTTATACAAATTGTTATACCTTACTGATCTTCAATTTTTTCCTATTTGTAAAATTATCACTTAGATCTTGTAATCTCTGGATGTTATTCATTGTGGGCAGAAATAATCTGGCAAAACTTGAAGCCCTGCTGGCTCCTTGTAATAATCTGTTCTTTTCTAAATGTTCACTGACCATCTTTTTAATGATCCTTATAAGCATTTTTACATACATTCTCATCTTTGAGGACATTACAAATCTTCCTTGCCCACAATGAGTATACAATCATAAAACATTTAAAATTATTTCTCTGTTTTGGATTGGTAGTAAATGATGGACCAGGGAATATTTCTATTATTATATAATTTTTCTATTTTTTAACCTGTATTTTAAGCAAGTCCTTTGATTGAATATCTCATGCTATTGTTATGGAATGATGAGATATAGACTAAATAATAGTACAATAAATAAATCTGAAACTGGTTGAATGGCCAAAATCAAAGAGGCATCATTAATGGTTCCATGTTAGTTTGGAAGAAAACTCCAGTAGAATGATCCAGAGATGATGTCGTTTAAAAACTGAATAGACTAAAATGCAATGCCTGACCCTTCAGCAGAACTGAATTTATTAAATCATTAAGAGAGTGTGTCTAAGGTTAAAATGAAATGACTCCTCAAGTAGATCTACCAAGTGTCTTTACTTTTCAAAGAGATTACAATATGGAGACAGGCTATTGTTTTATGATTTAGATATTAATGCAAATGTATCCTTATGAGGCTTTTGTTTTTCTTACACTTGGGATCAGAAAATCAACTTTGGAAGTTTAATATGTTATTTTGTTCAGTCATTTTCATTCATGCTTGATTCTTCGTGATCTCATTTGGAATTTTCTTGGCAAAGATACTGGAGTGGTTTGCCGTTTCCTTCTCCAACTCATTTTACAGATGAGGAAACTGAAGCAAACAGGATTAAGTGATTTGCCCAAAGACACACAGTTATTATGTGTTTGAGGACAGATTTGAACTCAGGAAGATGAGATTTCCTGACTTCAGGCTCAATACTCTACCCATTGCTCTACCAGATTGGGGAGGCCCAATTAAATAGCATTTTGTCTGGAGCAGATTTTTGAGTCTCAGTGAACAGCAATCTCCACATGTGTGATGTGACAACCCAAAAAACAAACTGGATTTTAGACTGCAGTGAGAAAGGCTTAGCCTCAAGCAATAGAGGTCATAGTCCCTCTTCCTATATCCTGGCTAGAAAACATCTGAAATTCTTTGTTAGTTCTGGGTGCCATGTTGAAGAGTATATAAAGTAGATCAACCAGGATACTAAATGGCCTTGAAAGCATGCCATCTGAGTAGTAGCTGAAGGAATTGACAATATTCTGGCTGAAGAAATCACATCAGGAACATGAGATCGTAGATTTCAGGAAAACATGATAACTATCGACAGGTTTCTGGAGAGGATTATCATTTGAAAAAAGAATTAGATTTGGGGATTTTTTGGACTCAAAGAACAAAAGTGAAAACAGAGAATTAAAGTTTCAAGGAGGCAAATTTAAACTGGATATTAAGAATAAAATATCTTGATAATTAGTGCTATCCCAAAGTGGCACAAAGTACTTTGTGGCATGAGGCATTTGTTCCCCTATATTGGAGATATTGAAGTGGGATACTGGATGGCGATTCAACATGTTATAGTAATCTTTCTTTCCTAAGTATGAGTTGGAGTCTTCCAACTCAACAATTCTGTGATTCTGTAAAGTGCATTATAAACTTTAAAGCACTATAAAAATGTCAGTTCTGTATTTTATTCAGTAGAAACAAAACTCAGCCAAGTTTTCATTTGCAAATGAGAGGTCTAGAATAGATGTCCTTCAAGGGCCTTCCATCTTTGATATTTTCAGAATTGGAAAAGAATCCCAGGATCCCCAAAAGAGAACATGGAAACAAGCAAAATAGGGTTAGAGTTAGAGAGAAAACTTAGCAAGGAATCCAACCAATAGATAAATTTTATTATTTCACTTTTATGGACCTCAGTTTCTTCATCTATATAAAATGAGGCAATTGGACAAGATTGTTCTTCCATTCTTAAAATCCTATTAGGTCCTTTCTACTTCTGACATCCTAAGTTTCTTCAAGTTTAAATCAAACCTTGTCAGTTCCTCAGTAAAGCAGATGTAAAGATAAGAAAGGTGATAATTTATCTGGCACATGATTACTTTGTTTCTTCTTCGTACTTGATAACCAACCCAATCCACATTTATTTTCACAGTTCAAGTGGAAAGGAGGATGGTTTTTACAAGGGCTTCACTCATATATTCCTCCAAAGTCTTGTGATGGAGACAAAGCTATATGAATGGAGACTGGTCTTGACAGGTTTCCATGATTTGAAGGTTTTGATTATGGTCCCAGTCATGAACTGTATCTGTCCTCCCAAGACCAGTCTAGAAGTTTACCACCAGATAGGTCACAGGGTAATGGATTTTTTAGACACAAAATCTCAAAGACTATTAAGGCATTAAATGGTTATAAACTGGATTATTGGAGCAAGAGCCCATACCAATGAAATTGCTGATCCTTGAAGTATAAATTCATGGTATAAATGTTAGTACCCCTGTAAGATATGAATGTTCATTTGAGTTATCTAAATGGGGCTCATAAAAATGGTTGATAGTTATCTCTAGAATCTTGCTCACTTCTTTCCAAGGAAAATTATAACTCTTGCCTTAAGAAAGGAGAAGAAAGACCACGAGCTCTCTTTTGCTTTCCTTTCTGAGAAAGAGACTGGATTAGAATTACATCTGTCTGTCTCCTTCCCAAATGTTGCTGATTTATGGGCATGATTTTTAGGTTCAAAACAAAAGCCATACCCTAATTTCTAAGTTCTTAACTTATATTCACTAGTTTGTCTCTTCCCCACCAAACATTGGCCATACAACAGACCATGATAAATAATTAATAGTGAATAAGTCCATTTTCCCAAGAAAAGACAAAAAAGAAATCAGAAAAGTTATACCAGAAAATACATGAAGGAAATAATAAGTTTTTTTTCTACTTGGGAATGAGATGTCTCAGCTCAAATCAAGAGAAAGCCTTAATATCACCTAAGGCAAAATTTCCCAGAGGCCCTAGGGAGACAACCTGGAAATCAGGGATATGTTGGGGAACTAGCTTCCTCTATGTCTTCAGCTTCCAAAATATTTTTTTTCTTTTTCTCCTCCTATTTGCAGTGGGTGCCAAGAAATTTCTGAAACTATACATGACTCTTGAAGTATGTGTCTCTTCTCCAAAGCTCTTTCACCCTCATGCATGATCATAGACTTGTGTCCTCATTCTCTCCACCAATCCAGAACCACACTTACATCCTAGTACACAAAACACAGTATAATGGCTTTTAATCTCTGTTTTATTTTAACCTCAGAAAAATATCAATTTGTGACCTGAGATGATCTAAGCATAAAGATGGGATACTAGGAAGGGGCAAAAGAAAATGAGAAAATTCATTAATTTCAAGTTCTTCCCTTGAAAAAAGAAAGCTAGTATAAATATAAATAGGAAAATTAATGATGAGAGTAGGTTTTCATTTTCTTAACAAGAAACTTATAAAGTAACTAGCCTAATATTATGGAAAGAACACTGGACTTATGAGACCTACATTTAAATCCTAGCTCTTAGATTTACTACTTTTTGTCAATGGATGAGTCACTTTACCAATCATCTCATCCACAAAATGGGAATGATGTACTACTTAACTTACATAGCTGTTTTAAGGAAAATATGTTGTAAAACTTAAAGATCTATTTTTTAAAAAGGTGAGTTATTATTACCAGAGGTTGTGTTATTGCTTCTCCTTCATTATAAAAAAGGATCATGACATTAGGAAGGTGATACTATGACTTGCAAATAAATTGGATTTAAGTGAGAGAAGATGGTGCAAAGTCACCAGCCTCACTTTCTCCTCCAAAACTATCTGGATCCTGTGGCAAGATAAAGAGCAGAATGAATAGAGATGGCTTTGGATGTAGAGGGATACCTTGGACTTTTTAAACTAAGGTCTTTCCCAGGTCTCAGTTGGACTAAGATAAAAGTCCATTCAGTAATTAAGACTTGATAAGAAATGAGGCAAAGAATGACCTTTTTTACTTAGTCAAAAATAAAACCATATAGAATGTCAGAACTAAAAGGAACTTTAGACATCATCTCATGTAATATCTTTTTTTTTTATTTCACCATAAAGAAAAATGATGTGATTCCTGAAACTATGGTCATTCTGGACCTAAAAAAACTATGTCTGATTGACCAGTAAATCTGGACTTTGCAACAAACTGGGAAAACATCTTCACAGTTAAAGGTTCTGATAAAGGCCTCATTTCCAAAATATATAGAGAACTGACTCAAATTTATAAGAAATCAAGCCATTCTCCAATTGATAAATGGTCAAAGGATATGAACAGACAATTTTCAAAGGATGAAATTGAAACTATTACCACTCATATGAAAGAGTGTTCCAAATCATTATTGATCAGAGAAATGCAAATTAAGACAACTCTGAGATACCACTACACACCTGTCAGATTGGCTAAGATGACAGGAAAAAATAATGATGAATGTTGGAGGGGATGCGGGAAAACTGGGACACTAATGCATTGTTGGTGGAGTTGTGAACGAATCCAACCATTCTGGAGAGCAATCTGGAATTATGCCCAAAAAATTATCAAACTGTGCATACCCTTTGATCCAGCAGTGTTTCTATTGGGCTTAAATCCCAAAGAAATACTAAAGAAGGGAAAGGGACCTGTATGTGCCAAAATGTTTGTAGCAGCCCTATTTGTACTGGCTAGAAACTGGAAAATGAATGGATGCCCATCAATTGGAGAATGGCTGGGTAAATTGTGGCATATGAATGTTATGGAATATTATTGTTCCGTAAGGAATGACCAGCAGGATGAATACAGAGAGGACTGGCGAGACTTACATGAACTGATGCTAAGTGAAATGAGCAGAACCAGGAGATCATTTTACACTTCGACAACGATATTATATGAGGACATATTTTGATGGAAGTGGATTTCTTTGACAAAGAGACCTAACTGAGTTTCAATTGATAAATGATGGACAAAAGCAGCTACACCCAAAGAAAGAACACTGGGAAACGAATGTGAACTATCTGCATTTTTGTTTTTCTTCCCGGGTTATTTATATCTTCTGAATCCAATTCTCCCTGTGCAACAAGAGAACTGTTCGGTTCTGCAAACATATATTGTATCTAGGATATACTGCAACATATCCAACATATAAAGGACTGCTTGCCATCTAGGGGAGGGGGTGGAGGGAGGGAGGGAAAAAATTGGAACAGAAATGAGTGCAAAGGATGATGTTGTAAAAAAAAAAAAAATTACCCTGGCATGGATTCTGTCAATATAAAGTAATTATTAAATAAAAATTTAAAAAAATATAAAAAAATATAAAAAAAAAAAATCTGGACTTTGTATAGCTCAGACAGTGTAAGTTTGACCTGAATGCTACTAAAGTATCTGGTCAACAGTCCCACAAAGTGCCTTTATCTTTTGGGGAGACTATAATGATTGTGATGGATTATTATTTTATATTGTTAATATACCTTTGTGAATATTATGTGTTTAAAACATTTATTTTGTGGCAGTGGGAAAAATATGCTTTTTAAAAATATATTTATGTTTTTATCTATTTTGTATATTAAGTATCTTACTCTAGAAGGGACCCTGTTAATCCCATTTGGGCAAATTCTAGACATGAGTCATTCATTCCTAAACTTTGTTTAAAAATTTTCCATGGAGTTCTGCTCTGGGATGGGGACATAATGATCCAGAAAGTGAAATTTGATCCTGTCTCATCAAGATTAGGCTCCTCCAGGATGAATCTATGCTCTTTGTGAGTCCAGAGCTAAAGTGCCCTTTTGGGAATGGACTCCACCTTGGCCACCCAGCCACAGGTCACACTATGATCTAAAGAGCCCAAATCTCCTGATACCTAATTCAGTGTTTTTTCCACTCTGTCAAACTGTCTGTCTGCTGGCCCAAGAGTAAATGTTTATGTTTGGAAATGAGTGAAGAATGTTGACTACACATACACATTTGTATTCCAAAGTCTTAGTGCAGTATTAAGCTTTGTAAGTTTTAATAGCTCAATACTTCACTAAAGTTGTGACCTGAGAGGATTGTGGTCTAGACAAGGCCCCTAGAGGATAGCGTATTAGGAAAGGGTAAAAGAGAATGAGAAGATCCATTAATTTCAAGTTCTTCTCTGGGAATACTTTTGGAATACTCTGTGTGTATGAATATGCAAACATATAGGTGTATATGTGTGTTTAAGACATATGTGGATATATACATACACGTATGTGTTTTGTGTTTCTATGTATATGTACACATGCATACCTACATATATATGTGAGAGGAAGAACATGATTATCATGAAGAAGGGTTGAAAGAATAAGGAAATCATTGGATATCTGATTTTTATTTCTTTTTGATATGTGTTTGTGAAGTAACATAGTCTATTATACAACCAATATTCCCTTTTTATGAAAATATGTTTTAATGAGGAAAGTGATATTATAAAAAGATTAGAAATAGGCTCCCTCTCTTTTGTATAACATTAAGTTACAAGTAAATGACTATGCATTTGACCTTAAGAAAAAGCTCAGTGGAAGAGGGGACAATAGGTAAGATGGAAAGAATTTAAAATCTCAGCATCATTGAGCATCAAAGCCAAAAATACTCTCAAGGATCATTCATTTATGCCATTGGAACCTATTTGATTGTTGAACCAAGTGTTTTGGGCTAAACATTCTATAATTGTGTGTTAAGCAATAAATAAATGCACAGAATATTATGAATAATATATTCAATTACCCTTAGGGTTTACACATTTTATTGTTACTGTTGATGCTGCTGCTATTGTTGAAAAGAGTTCTTCTGTTACATAGGGAAATTTCTTAGAGAATTGGAGTTCTTTTTTCTGAATCTATTTTCATATTGTAGCTCTTTTAGTAGGAGTAGGAGTGGTAGTGGTAGTAGTAGTAGTAATGGTAGTAGTGGTAATAGTAGCAGCAGCAGCAGTAGTAGTAGTAGTAATGATAATGGTAATAATAGTAGTGGTAGTAGAAGTGGGTGGTAGTAATAGTAATAGTAGTAACGGTAATAATGGTAATAGTAGTAGTAGTAATGACAATAGTGGTAATAGTAGTGGTAGTAATAGTAATAATAATAGCAGCAGTAGTAGTAATGTTAATAATGGTAATAGTAGTAGTAGTAGTAATGGTAATAGGAGTAATAGTAATGATAGTAGTGGTAGTAGTAATAGTAGTAATAACAGTAATGGTAATAGTAATAGTAGCAGTAGTGGTAATAGTAGCAGTAGTGGTAATAGTAGTAGTAATGGTAATAGTGATAATAGTAGTGGTAGTAGTAATAGTAATGAAAATAGTGGTAATAGTAGTGGTAGTAGTAGTAGTAATGATAATAGTGGTGGTATTAATAATAATAGTAGTAGGAATGGTAATAGTGGTAATAGTAGTGGTAGTAGTAGTAGTATTGGTAGTAGTAATAGTAGTAATGGTAGCAGTTATAATAGTAGTAACAGTAGTAGTAGTGGTGGTAATAGTAGTAGTAGTAAAAATGATAGCAGTGGTAACAGTAATAATGGTAGTAGTGGTAATCATAGCAGTAGTAGTGATAATAGTAGTAGTAGTAATGGTAGCAATGGTAGTAGTAATAGTAGTAGTAGTAGTAGTAGTAGTAGTAGTAGTAGTAGTAGAAATGTAGCAATGGTAATAGTAGTAATGGTAGTAGTGGTAATAATAACAGTAGTAATGATAATAATAATGGGAGTAGTAGTAGTAATGGTAGCAGTGATAATAGTAGTAGTAGTGGTGGTAACAGTAGTAATAGTAGTAGTAGTAATGGTAGCAATGGTAGTAGTGGTAATACTAGTAATAGTAGTGGTAATAGTAGTAGTAGTGTTGGGGTAATAGTAGTAGTAGTAGTAGTAGTAATGGTAGCAATGGTAATAGTAGTAATAGTAGTGGTAATAGTAGTAATAGTAGTAGTAGTGCTGGTGGTAGTGGTGGTGGTGGTAGTAATAGCAATAGTAGTAGTGATAGTAGAAGAGATGGGGAACTTGAGTAGTTTCTCCAAGATCACATTATTAACTAGAGTTATATTCTGGAATAGAATCCACTTCTGGCTCTTGGTCCTATATTTTTCCCATTATACCATCCAGATACTATAAAACACTAATTAGTTGCTATTGTTTACTAACTCTTTTTAGGTATTGAAGTCATATCTTCTTAAACTCTCTTTAAATTCCCTAAGGGAATGACTTCTATGTCCTTTCCCTTTTACCTGCAAAGCTCCTCATCAGTTAATTGGCACAATAGTTTGGAATGGAAACTTAATTTTTCCCCTGAGGCAATTAGGGTTAAGTGACTTGCCCAGGGTCACACAACTAGGAAGTGTTAAGTGTCTGAGACCAAATTTGAACTCAGGTCCTCCTGACTTTAGGGCCAGTGCTCTATCCACTGAACCACCTAACTACCCCAGAAACCTAATTTCAAACCCTTGTTTTGTCCTGGTCAACTCATTTTAAAAATGAGGATAAAGATAGCACCTTCTTCACAGTGTTGACCAGAGAATCAAATGAGATAAGATACATGTAGCACTTTGTAAGCTTTAAAGTACCATTTAAATGCTGGCTTGGTTGTTGTTATTATTATTATTATTATATTTCATATTTGTTTAATGCTTTAAGATTTACAAAATACTTTCCTCATGATAAACCTGTGAGACAGGAAGTACAAGTATTAACATCTATATTTTACTGATGAAAAAACTGAGGGCTCAGAATCTTTAAATGATTTACCCATAGCTGTATAGCTCTTAAGTATCAGAGATAGATCTTAATTGAAGTCTTCTGATTCAAAAATTAATGTTCTTCCCAATGTAATGTAATGTAACAATGTAATGTTCTTAATGTAAGTATGGGCACCACAGAAATGATTTTTGTCTGCCACTGGTAAGTCTCTTGACTTCCAGGAAAACCTCAAAATGCTACAGTGTCCAATTTCTAAAGGGTTGAATGATGCTGGAGCCAATGACTCTGGGAACTGACCCTATGTCTGTCTACCTGGGGAATGGGGTAGGTCTAGTAAAGGTGCCATGAATCACAGAGAAGCCATATATCTGTGGTTGAGACATAGTCAGACATTAAATCTTACATCAAATCATCTCAGAGTTAATGTTTATCTTTTATCAGATCAGTTGGAGAAAGCAGAATAAGCCAGTAGGTTTCTCATACAGAGTACCCCCACCAAAGAGCCTAGAGCACAACAAAAAGGTTGCACAACAGAATCTGTAATAGTTCATCATCAGTTTGGATCCCAGATGGCTAAAATAAAGACTGTAGATCATAAAAAAGAGAATGTCTGCAGAAGTTATATGGAACAAATGGAGAGAGAATCTTAGTTCTAAACTCAATCAAGCCAAATATCCTAGGTACCATACTAAGTGCAGGGAATATCAACAGCAGCAAAAACAATATATCTAAGCACTTCCAACTGTTTCAGCCACCTTAACAGCCATTGGAACACAATGTTCTTCATCTGCCTATTCCTTCACATGCTTGGAGTAGATTTAATTTTGAAGCCTAAACCTAGTTTACCTTATCTATTGAGAAAGTTGACTAGCCTGTGGCTACTGTGTATTTTACTGCTTTTTTGGAGCCATGGATGACAGCTGAGAGGCAAGTGGACATCAAACATGAATGAAAAGCCCTGAAAAGGATTTGGCAAGCCCGCATGCCAAAGGGTCTAGTTCTCCATGAACACCTCATACACCCCAGGAAAAACAATTAGAACTATCTGCAAGTAAAATGTCCTGCCATACCACCAGTGGGATCCTTCTCATCTAAGCTAGTAAAGCATGTTTGACCTTGCTCAGTCATGTTATAGAGTAGCAGTTCTTAAATTTTTGTCCTCCCTATGTTTATACCATCAAAAATTATTGAAGATCCATGCAAATAGTTTTTATTTATGTGGGTTATATTTATAGCTATTTACCATATTAGAAATAAAACTAACTTTGAATTTGTAGATTCCCTGAAAGGGTTTCAGAGGGTCCAGAGATTCTCTGAACCACACTTTGAAAACCAGTGGTCTAGAGGAAATGCTCATTAGGTATGAGTTGAATGAAACGGCTTCCAAGGTCTCTTCTAACTCTGAAAAGCTGTGATTCTCTAATCAAATTTTAAAAATCAGGAAAACTGCGCAATTTATTCAAAGTCTCACAGCCAGCCAAGGGCAAATGTAGCGCCAGGTCTAATTAGTTTCTTGATTCCAAGATCAGAGCTCTTCTCACTGTACCCAACCATGAGCTGGGCTAACGAAGATCATCTAACTACCAGACATTACCATTAGATTCTTTATTGCTTACCAGATAAGCTTCCAAATTTGGGTTGCAAATGGGAAATAGATCCTTTGCTAAACCCCCCATCCTCATCACCCCTACTTTGACAGACTAATACTTTATAAGCTTGAGGTAGAAAGCATATGAAAATCCCAAAGGAGTGTAGTGGAATTTTAAGTGGGTTTTAGAGACCACTGCAGCAAAATTCAAAGCATCTGTTGGAAGATCAATCAATCAATCAAAAAAGCATTTATTAAATGCTGACTACATTCCAGGCACTGAGATAAGTGCTAGAGATACAAAGAAAGGTAAAAATGCCCCCTGCCCTCAAGGAACTCACATGTACAAATAAGATATGTATATAATAAGTTAGTTTAAACCTCAGTATGAGCATTTATACTATAGAAATCAGCAAAAGCTATAACACAGAGATTTATTTGTGATTTTTTTGGTTGTCTATATTTAAGAAGGTGATAAAGAGAATGATAATGAGATCAAATGTAAAATTATATCATGTATATATTTTTTCCCCTTGGAGAACTGGTTGTTATACATTTATAAGAATACCTCAATGGAAAATAAGCAGTCTTATAAGGGAAGGCAGTAGCAGGTGGCTAACTAAGATCTATAAGAAAAATAACAAATGGTTTCTTCTACCTCCCTGATCCTCAGGGATGGTGGGGATAATTGGACTGAAACAATAGTAGTTGTGGATAGAGTCCCATACCTCTGCAAGCAAGCTGATTAAGCATGTCTGCCACCATCTGCTGGCAGATGAAGTGAAGAGAAAAGTGGTCTGAGTGATATACATTGACAAAGCCAGTCAAGAGGCCATGGTAGCCTTGATAGAAAAGCAATTTATTACATGCTAGGGCATGCTGATAAATATTTAACAACCAGCTCTCAAAAATGTAAACACAACATATTTTTTAACTTAAACTGTATTGTAAATTTTTTCTCCATCATTTCTTAAGTCTAGACCAGGAGTAGGCAAATTATGGCTTTTGAGTCACTACTCATCTTTGTACAATCCATATCTGAAAATGTTTTTTATAATTTTAAATGTGTCTTATTAGTTTTTTTTTTTATTTAAAAATCATTCTTAGATCATGGGTTATACAAAACCAGGTAACTGCTAAATGAAGACACAAGGGAGAGAGCTCTGAGAAGTATGAGCTCTGTCAGAAAAAAAGAAAAATAGGTTTGAAAAGAAGAATTCAAATATTGAAAGGGAGCTAAAGATTTTATACTACTGTACCAGACCTTCAGGTTCAAAGAATCATAGACTCAGAGCCAGCAAGGAATTTAGAGGTCAGATAGTCCATCTCTTATTGTTTGTCCTTTATTTTCAAAAAGGACCAATGATATCACAGAATGATGCCTTAATTGGTGTGTGAATTGGATTTTAGTGAGACAAAGTTGCACAAAGTCAACAGTGTCACTCTCTTCTCCTAAGCCACTGAAGTTTAGTAGCAGAACAAAAATCAAAACAATTGGTGATGATCCAGGATTCGGTGGATAACCTTGATGTCTTCAGTGTCTAAACAAGCTCTAAGCACTTCACAACTGTTTCAGCCACCTTAACAGCCATTGGAACACAATGTTCTTCATCTGCCTATTCCTTCACATGCTTGGAGTAGATTTAATTTTGAAGCCTAAACCTAGTTTACCTTATCTATTGAGAAAGTTGACTAGCCTGTGGCTACTGTGTATTTTACTGCTTTTTTGGAGCCATGGATGACAGCTGAGAGGCAAGTGGACATCAAACATGAATGAAAAGCCCTGAAAAGGATTTGGCAAGCCCGCATGCCAAAGGGTCTAGTTCTCCATGAACACCTCATACACCCCAGGAAAAACAATTAGAACTATCTGCAAGTAAAATGTCCTGCCATACCACCAGTGGGATCCTTCTCATCTAAGCTAGTAAAGCATGTTTGACCTTGCTCAGTCATGTTATAGAGTAGCGGTTCTTAAATTTTTGTCCTCCCTATGTTTATACCATCAAAAATTATTGAAGATCCATGCAAATAGTTTTTATTTATGTGGGTTATATTTATAGCTATTTACCATATTAGAAATAAAACTAACTTTGAATTTGTAGATTCCCTGAAAGGGTTTCAGAGGGTCCAGAGATTCTCTGAACCACACTTTGAAAACCAGTGGTCTAGAGGAAATGCTCATTTAGGTATGAGTTGAATGAAACGGCTTCCAAGGTCTCTTCTAACTCTGAAAAGCTGTGATTCTCTAATCAAATTTTAAAAATCAGGAAAACTGAGCAATTTACTCAAAGTCTCACAGCCAGCCAAGGGCAAATCTAGCGCCAGGTCTAATTAGTTTCTTGATTCCAAGATCAGAGCTCTTCTCACTGTACCCAACCATGAGCTGGGCTAACGAAGATCATCTAACTACCAGACATTACCATTAGATTCTTTATTGCTTACCAGATAAGCTTCCAAATTTGGGTTGCAAATGGGAAATAGATCCTTTGCTAAACCCCCCATCCTCATCACCCCTACTTTGACAGACTAATACTTTATAAGCTTGAGGTAGAAAGCATATGAAAATCCCAAAGGAGTGTAGTGGAATTTTAAGTGGGTTTTAGAGACCACTGCAGCAAAATTCAAAGCATCTGTTGGAAGATCAATCAATCAATCAAAAAAGCATTTATTAAATGCTGACTACATTCCAGGCACTGAGATAAGTGCTAGAGATACAAAGAAAGGTAAAAATGCCCCCTGCCCTCAAGGAACTCACATGTACAAATAAGATATGTATATAATAAGTTAGTTTAAACCTTCAGTATGAGCATTTATACTATAGAAATCAGCAAAAGCTATAACACAGAGATTTATTTGTGATTTTTTTGGTTGTCTATATTTAAGAAGGTAATAAAGAGAATGATAATGAGATCAAATGTAAAATTATATCATGTATATATTTTTTCCCCTTGGAGAACTGGTTGTTATACATTTATAAGAATACCTCAATGGAAAATAAGCAGTCTTATAAGGGAAGGCAGTAGCAGGTGGCTAACTAAGATCTATAAGAAAAATAACAAATGGTTTCTTCTACCTCCCTGATCCTCAGGGATGGTGGGGATAATTGGACTGAAACAATAGTAGTTGTGGATAGAGTCCCATACCTCTGCAAGCAAGCTGATTAAAGCATGTCTGCCACCATCTGCTGGCAGATGAAGTGAAGAGAAAAGTGGTCTGAGTGATATACATTGACAAAGCCAGTCAAGAGGCCATGGTAGCCTTGATAGAAAAGCAATTTATTACATGCTAGGGCATGCTGATAAATATTTAACAACCAGCTCTCAAAAATGTAAACATAACATATTTTTTAACTTAAACTGTATTGTAAATTTTTTCTCCATCACTTTCTTAAGTCTAGACCAGGAGTAGGCAAATTATGGCTTTTGAGTCACTACTCATCTTTGTACAATCCATATCTGAAAATGTTTTTTATAATTTTAAATGTGTCTTATTAGTTTTTTTTATTTAAAAATCATTCTTAGATCATGGGTTATACAAAACCAGGTAACTGCTAAATGAAGACACAAGGGAGAGAGCTCTGAGAAGTATGAGCTCTGTCAGAAAAAAAGAAAAATAGGTTTGAAAAGAAGAATTCAAATATTGAAAGGGAGCTAAAGATTTTATACTACTGTACCAGACCTTCAGGTTCAAAGAATCATAGACTCAGAGCCAGCAAGGAATTTAGAGGTCAGATAGTCCATCTCTTAATTTTTGAATTTAATAGTATCTTTTTTTCTAATTATATGTAAAGATAGTTTTCAACATTCATTTTTGTAAGATTTTGTATTCATAATTTTTCTCCCTTTTTTTCTTTTCCTCCTCTCTCCCCAAGCCATCAAGCAATTCAATATGGATTATACATGTAAATTCATGTTAAACATACTTTCATTTTTAGTCATGTTGTGAAAGAAATATGAGAACAAAAGAGAAAAACCATAAGAAAGAAAAAATAAAATTAAAAAGTGCTTTGATCTGCATTCAGATTCCATATTCTTTCTCAGATTGGATGACATTTTCCATCATAAGTCTTTTGGAATTGTTTTGAATCACTGTATTGCTGAGAAGAGCTAAGTCTATCATAGTTGATCATCATACAATATTGCTGTTACTGTGAACAACATTCTGATTCTGCTGACTTCACTCAGTATCAGTTCATGTAAGTCTTTCCAAGTTTTTCTGAAATCAGGCAAGCAATTTAAAGATATACTTGCAGTCATGCAAAACATATTTCCATATTGATCAAGTTTTAAAATTTAAAATTTTTAAACCCAATTTAAAATTAAAACCCAAGAAAAAAATTTTTTAAAGTTTGCCTTGATCTGTATTCAGACTCCTTCAATTCTTTCTCTAGAGATGGATAGCATTTTTCATCATAAGTCCTTCAGAGGTGTCTCAGATCATTGTATTACCAAGGCTAGTTGAGTCATTCACAGTTGATCATCTCATCTTAAAATATTGCTGTTAAAATGTTCTCCTGGTTCTACTCATTTCACTTTACATCAGTTTGTGAAAATCTTACTAGGTTTTTTTTTTTCTTAAAGAAAGAAAAGTGCTATAAGGAATGGCTAGTGCAAAGGCAAAGAGGGAAAACATGGGAGATGGAGTCATTAATGATGAACAGAAAAGGCCAATTTGATTGGATGGCAGACAAGATGAAGGATTATCCAACAGGCTGGAAAGATAGGTGGAGGGTAGTGTAAGATTTTAAAAGCGAAACAGAATAGTTTTCATGTTGTCCTAGAGGCAACAGAAAGCCACTATAATTAGCTAAATGATTCACATTTAAGGAACATCTTTTGGGCAGCAGCTTATAGGACTGACATGGGAGATAACAGACTTGAATATTAGCTCCTTGGTCAGAAGCTGGTGTCAAATCCCAGATCTGATGCTTACTTCCTATGTAGCCCTTTAATTAACCTGGACCTCAAATTGCTCATCTCTAAAATGAGGGGACTGAACTAACTGGCTTCTGACATCCTTTCTAGCTCTTGAATCTATGTATATACCTTGTCCTCTGGGGGACTCTGTGCCACATAGGTCTATGCCATATACTTATCTGGCCACAAAGGGAAAAAGGTTTAAGAGGTTGATAATGAACAAAGGAAGGGAGCCCATATGAGTAAGAAGTTGTGGGCTCCCAGATCCTTCCACTCAGTCTATAGAAGAAATGACAACTCAGGTCTACAGTGCGTTGCCTTTGGAGGCAATTGATAAAAATAAGGAGCAGCCAGGTGGTAAAATGGATAGGTTGCTGAGCCTGAAATCCAGAAGATCTGAATTCAAATCTAGACTTAGACACTTATTAGCTATCTAACCCCAGGAAAGTCACTTAACTCCTGCTTGCCTCAGTTTCCTCATCTGTAAATAATAATAATAATAAAATAATGACAATTAATAATAATAGTACCTACCTTCCAGTGTTGTTTTGAGGATCAAATGAAATAATAATCAAATTGCCAGTGCCTGGCACATAGTAAGCTCTATATAGATGTTAGCTATTATTATCTCTTGGAAAGTAGAGGGGCCCTATAGGGCACCCCTCCCCTCCTTTCTTCTTCGTAAGAAAGCACACAGAAATCTCTCTGGTAGGCCAAAGTCATCTCCATCTGTTTCTTCTCTCCTGTCCTCCCCCAAATGCTATCCTCCCCACCTCCACCTCATTCGATGCAGTTTATTTCCATGAAACGGAAGTAGGGATGCTTGTAACTGATCTGACTACGGGTTACACAATTCCTTATCTGTGACCTGATGGTATTCAAAGTTGGGCGGGCCCAGCTGTTGGGGGAACAGCTGCCAGGCCCCAAGAAAAGCCCAAGCTGTCTCTTCCCTTCATCACTTGTCCCTCTCTGTCTCCCCACACCAGTCTGAACCAAAGGAGCCAACCCACATGGACTTCTAGGGAAGATGTGTTATGACTAAAAGCTAAACCTAAAATGACCCACTCTCTTTGCCCTTTTCTACTTTAACAGCCCATTGCTCATCCCCACCCCATATTATTTCCCCAATCTTAGTGAGGAGAAACCTGGACAGTGGGGTGGGTAGTGTGTTGTGGTAGTGTAGGGGTACAGTCATGTCTAGTATTTGGAACAAGGAGCCACATGCTGTAAAGTGGTCTGAGATTAATCAATAGGCTCACCCTCCAGCCTTTGCTCTAGCAGCCAGAATGTTCCCCAACACCTGGAACACCGGAAAGAACCTGGATGATGGCGTTTGTGAAGGCCAAAAAGTACTCAATTTGGTTGAAGGAGTCCACAACGAGAAGCTGAAGAGGAGATGGGATCTCAGATGTTATTTAGTCCAAACTGATCCAGCTTAGGAATTGTGTGTGTGTGTGTGTGTGTGTGTGTGTGTGAGTTACACATAGCACCATCACCACCACCATGGCAATACATTTCACTTTGGTATAATTTTAATTATTAGTAACTTCCTTTTACTTCAAGTCTAAAACTACCAAAATCCCTAAGGAATGTTAGGATTTGCACATATAGTAGGACTAAGAAAGAAGTGTACTCAATTGAAAAGAAAACTCAATAAATTTCACTGGTTCCCTGTATTGCCTCCAAGAGCAAATACAAAAAGTTCTGCTTGGCATTTGAAGCCTTTCACAACCTAGCCCCCCTCATACCTTTCCGGTCTTCTTACACTTTAATCAACTACACATACTCTTTGATTCAATAACACTGGTTTCTTGATTATTCCATGAACAAGACCCTCCATTCTCTCTGTCTGTCCTTCCTTCAAACCTAGAATGATTTCCCTCTTTTCCTCTGACTACTGAGCTCCCTAGCTTCTTTTAAGAGCAAATTAAATCCTATAGAAAGCCTTTCCTGATCTCTTTTAATTCCATTGCCTTTCTTCTACTAATTATTTCTTATTTATCCTGATTATAGTTTGCTTCGTACATATTTATTAGCTTGTCTCTGCGATTAGATTGTAAGGTCCTTGAAGGCAGGACTATTTCTTGACTCTTTATGTCTTCAATGCTTAGCACAATGCTTGGCACATAGTACACACTTAACGTATGTCAATTGATTGATTGATTGACCTGGAGTTATAAGACACGAGTTCTAGTCTTAGCTTTTCCAGTATTTGATTATGTGATCTCTCACAAAGTTAACGACATCTTTTAAAGTCTTGGTTTGTTCTATAAATGGAGGGAGTTAGACGAGGTGATCTATAAAGTTCCATTCAGTTCCAGTATTCCATGTTCAGTGTTCTAAGATCTTTCCATTTCTAACATATAAATACAAATACAGTTTTTAGGGTCAGTTTAGCATCATCATCATCATCATCATTATTATTACCAAGTTCAAGAGTTCAAAGATATGAAATTCTAGAGAGAAGAAAAGTTTCCTGATCAGCAACCTTGAAAAAAAAGTAGAGGATGACATATGGTCTCTGCAGCAATTTTGTACATGGAGTAGTGGAGGATTGATCTGGACATTGTACACTTTCTCCACCATTGCAGTGAATTATTCAGATAATATGAGTCCAATAGGAAAGGGTTTTTTTTTTTTCCTAGCAGCTCTGAAAAGGTTTTTCTTCCAAGAAAGGCCAAACTCTCAGAGTAGTAGCACCATAATACTATCTAACCACTGGGGCCAGGGGAACAATTAAAAAGAAAGACTCACCAAAATGTCATGGTGATGCTTGTTCAGTAGCTACAAAGTGTGTTTATTTGGTTTCCAGGGGAATTCAGATCACAAGTTATCACCAGGAAGGATGACCAGAGGATGGGGAGAGCTAGGAATTAACTGAAATAATAATATCCAAGGGCTGCTCTGACAGTAATTTTATTATGAGTTTCTTTCAAGCAGAATTACTATAAATATGCTATATGTTTTCTCAATCTACTTATGGCCTCTTCTGAAATCTTTTCATCTTTTGCAATTTCCATAAGGTCTTCTACTCTTCTGTGGGGTATAATGAACCCCACAGAGAAAATAACTCTTTGGTTAACCTTGAATCAGATCCAGAATACTGAAGGTGAATAAATAGAGATAAATGTTGGAATTTTGTCTGATGACCAGTGAACTTGACATACTAGTGAAGAACATTTTGTGAGAAATGAAAATATGAAGCATGAAGAAGTTATAGCTAAATAGAAGGGTGGCTTACAAATCTACTTTAAAGAGACAAATAAAGGAATTAACATATTTAATTCCATCTTGCACTCAAACCAAGAAAGACCATCATTTCCTGTGAAAACTGTTCATCTTGCTTTGTAGGGCTCTTGATGTCAATAAAACAAAGGATATCAGGGAGATAACCATAGTTCATGTGCAATCTTTCTCTGTAGAAGTAAAGAAATACCAGAAATTCTCTGAAGATTTTGGTAAGATCCTCCAACATACACATAGATACTCCATGACTTCATTGCAAAGGTCAGCAAAAGGTTGATAGCTAAACATAGAATAGAAAACAGGATTTGGAGTTAAGAAATGAAAAATATCAAAGGCTTGTAGGTGACTTATGAATACTTTTTTAAATGAATAGCTAGAGATGTTGGACATGATGGGCAAAAAACAACCTCACATAAAGTGAAATTAATTATATTTTATCAGATAGGAAATACCTGATCATCAAAAAGGAGTCATTTCCAAATCAGCTCAATATTGCAGAGCTGCCTATTTTGGCAGAAGGGAAAGCAAGAGAGGCTTGTGAGGACTTTGAAGCAGGAAGAGTGTGATTATTTGAGTAATTTTTCTTCTGTGTTTGTGTTTGCCTATGTTGTATGTGTACTTGGGTAAAGTGTCATGTATCAGACTGTACAGTAAGCTGTCTGAGATTTTAAGTACAGAGCACACCAAAGGTGGATGTAACTGAGTAATGAATTCTGTGTCAAAGGGTCAGCAATCATTTTACATAGTTGATAGTATTTGCTGAGTCTTCCCCTATGATTTAAGATTTTGGATCAAAAGTCATAGGAATAATTAGAAGTCATGAGATCCTACTACTCAGATCCTATGAGATGTCAGTGATTGGCAGAAATCAACAAAGCATGAGTTGGGAACATTTCTAGCCAAAAAAATTTTTAAAAAACTAATTTTTTAAGAAGCCATAGTCAGAATTGAAATCAGAGTAAATAAGCTCTTCCCATACTGGAAGAATCATTGTCAGTCAGGCAGTCAACAACTATAACACCAAATCTAAAAAGGAAATGAGGCAGGTTCTTGTAATGCTTTCCCACTCAAGATAGAGCTCTGTTTTTAGCAGTTTAATGTTATTTCTACCCTCTTTTTAATACAGAGGCATTGACATTATCATGAGATTAAACAACAAGCAAAGTTTTTTTTTTCCCTGAAAAAAGATAGAAATCTTAGCTCTCTGTCCAAGACTGGCACTTGAAGAGACCAAACAGATCCTTGATGCCTAATAATATAAATGGGAACTGCACTTAAGTTACTTGTATGTGCTAGTCAATTTGATTTGGGGTGTATGGAAGAGTGAAGAGTGATGTGGGGGACTTAGAGGAAGGCAATATTTTTCAGCTAATGCTTATCAAAAAAAGTTCTTCCTTCCCTTCTGAAGTATATTTCCCAGAAGGAAAGCTCCAAGGTAGCAAAGGAGGTAACAGTGAAACCATTAACTGAGAACATTTCAAATAGAAGTGAGGAGAACAAAATACAAATGTGTCTGTGTAGAAAAAAGGATTGGGGGAGGAGAGAAATTTGACTCTCTAGTTCAACACTCTGCGGATGAGACCTTGTTTTATGGAATAAAACCACATTTGGAATGTTTTCCATAAAATGAGTAGAATGTGTGTGTTTCTAATCAGCCAGATTCTCCCAGGGCATAAATTATTCCCCAAGAATAAGTCTGTATCTACTTGAAGCCTTGAACAGACTACTTACGGTTGATTTGGGATAATCAGCTATCTTAAGTCACTAACCACTACACATTCAGTCAGACTGTCTTTAAGATGATTTCCCATTGGCCAGGAAGATGAAGCTCCAAGAAGGCTTGACTGACCAATTCCTAACTTGGAGTTTTCATTACATAGCTAGTCCCTTGGAAATCAGCATTAGCTTTTTCAGGCCACCAAAAGATCTTCCTATGGGAGCATTATAAAATTGTTTAAAATTGTTTAAAAATTGTTTAGGTTTTTTATGGGGGAGGGGAGGATGGTGGTGAGCAAAAGCTGTACAAGTCAATATTTCAAATAAGATTTACTTAAAACCTACCTTTGGTCAAAACTTAACTCACATGCCATCTTCTACTAAATTATGCTAATTCCCTCTTCCTCAAGTTTCCATGTATATACTTATCTTTGTGTGTTCCTCCTTCCTCAAAAAAAAAAAAAAAAAAGAAAAAAAGAATGTAAGCTCTTTGAGAGTAAATACTGTTTCCTTTTGTTTTGTTACTATATAACCAGTGCTCTTCAAGTGGTAGGTGCTTAAAAAAAAACACACATGAAGAACCCTATGCTCAGGACTATGAAAGAGATGCATCAATAATGTGTAATTTAGTCATGGAGAGATAATCCCCTCCACCAACACAGATTACACACATCTGTCTCTAAGTTAGCAATGAAATCTTAGAGTTGCCTGAGGTTCTGAGAGAGCTTTCTGACTCCAAGTTTTGCATCCTACCCATTATGCTACACTGCATCTCATGGGATGGATACAAAGATTAAACAAAATACGCTCCCTGCTCTTAATAGAATATACAATCACCTCCAGATGCCTACCTTCTTCATAAAGAGTCACATAAATTAAGAGAAATGTGCAAAAGAGGGAGTCCCTAAGTTTAGAACTGGCACCCTGTAAATAGAATACTAGGTGAGAGGACCCATTCTGAGGATAGAGGTGAGATTCTCACAAGAGGAGTAATTAGAAAGATATTTAAGTTGAAGAAAAAGCAAATTCAAGAGGCATACAGTCACTGTATTCAAATATATGAAAAGCTGTCATTTTGAAGAAATAGACTTTGTCTATGTAAGTCCAAAGGGTAGAAGGAAGAAACTACAAAGAAGTAAATTTCAGTTCAATATAATGACAATTTGGGGCCCCAATCCTCAGAAAAGGAAGCATCCCTGACTTCCTCCAAGACTCCAATCAAAGCCTATCTTCTGCAGGTGGACTTTGTTGGACCCCTTGCTCTTCCCACCTTAATCCCTCAATTGCTGATGACTTTTCTGAGGTTACCTTCTTTTTTTTTTCTTTTTTCTTTTTTTTTTTAATAACTTTTTATTGATAGAATGCATGCCAGGGTAATTTTTTACAGCATTATCCCTTGCATTCACTTCTGTTCCAATTTTTCCCCTCCCTCCCTCCACCCCTTCCCCCAGATGGCAAGCAGTCCTTTACATGTTGAATGGGTTACAGTATATCCTAGATACAATATATGTGTGCAGAACCGAACAGTTCTCTTGTTGCACAGGGAGAATTGAATTCAGAAGGTATAAATAACCCGGGAAGAAAAACAAAAATGCAAGCAGTTTATATTCATTTCCCAGTGTTCTTTCTCTGGGTGTAGCTGTTTCTGTCCATCTTTGATCAATTAAGGCTCTCTTTATCGAAGAGATCCACTTCCATCAGAATACATCCTCAAACAGTATGGTTGTTGAGGTATATAATGATCTCCTGGTTATGCTCATTTCACTCAGCATCAGTTCATGTAAGTCTCGCCAGTCCTCTCTGAGGTTACCTTCTGATGAAGATATACATACACACACACACACATACACACACACACGTGTGTGTGTGTATGTGTGTGTGTGTAAAACGTATCTAGATATTTATTTCTTCCCAATTAGAATGTAAATATCTTGAGGGAATACTATTACTTTTTTAGTCTTTTTCTCCCCAGCATTTAGCACCATACCTAGCACATCATAAGTACTTAATACATACTTGTTGGCTGATTGACAAAAAAATAGAAGAAGAAGAAGAAGAAGAAGAAGAAGAAGAAGAAGAAAGAAAAATCGGATGACCTACTATCAAGAAAGTAGCAGAAAGAATTTCTGCTTTGGGTACAAGATTACACAAGATGACTTCTAAAGTCACATAGAAGTAGAGATTGAGAGGCCCTGTATTTTCTCTTTTGATAACAAGTTAAAATTCTGTTGAATGAAAGATAAGGTTGGAAGAAAACAGCACTCATTTGGACAATCAAATTGATTCCATTATCTCCTGGGTCAAAGCTTTGAAATATTTGGGCTGTGACTCTTCAAATTTTCCTTATGTTGTTCTGTGAAAAAGAAAGCCTGAACTAGACTCCATTTCCTTGTAAATTGAAAAGTTCTTGTATCTGGATTTATGTCCATAAAAAGTAGCTTTTTTGGTAAAACATTAGACTTTTAATTTGAGGATCTAAAGCTCAAATCCTTATTTTGGTAGAAAATGTTGCCTGTGAGAAGAAGCATGGCACAGTGAGTAGGGCATTGAATTAGGAATCAGGCAGACTTAATTTCAAATCTCCCCTCAGACATTTAATAGTCATGACTACTTTCTTCATAAAGAGTCACATAAATTAAGAGAAATGTGCAAAAGAGGGAGTCCCTAAGTTTAGAACTGGCACCCTGTAAATAGAATACTAGGTGAGAGGACCCATTCTGAGGATAGAGGTGAGATTCTCACAAGAGGAGTAATTAGAAAGATATTTAAGTTGAAGAAAAAGCAAATTCAAGAGGCATACAGTCACTGTATTCAAATATATGAAAAGCTGTCATTTTGAAGAAATAGACTTTGTCTATGTAAGTCCAAAGGGTAGAAGGAAGAAACTACAAAGAAGTAAATTTCAGTTCAATATAATGACAATTTGGGGCCCCAATCCTCAGAAAAGGAAGCATCCCTGACTTCCTCCAAGACTCCAATCAAAGCCTATCTTCTGCAGGTGGACTTTGTTGGACCCCTTGCTCTTCCCACCTTAATCCCTCAATTGCTGATGACTTTTCTGAGGTTACCTTCTTTTTTTTTTCTTTTTTCTTTTTTTTTTAATAACTTTTTATTGATAGAATGCATGCCAGGGTAATTTTTTACAGCATTATCCCTTGCATTCACTTCTGTTCCAATTTTTCCCCTCCCTCCCTCCACCCCTTCCCCCAGATGGCAAGCAGTCCTTTACATGTTGAATGGGTTACAGTATATCCTAGATACAATATATGTGTGCAGAACCGAACAGTTCTCTTGTTGCACAGGGAGAATTGAATTCAGAAGGTATAAATAACCCGGGAAGAAAAACAAAAATGCAAGCAGTTTATATTCATTTCCCAGTGTTCTTTCTCTGGGTGTAGCTGTTTCTGTCCATCTTTGATCAATTAAGGCTCTCTTTATCGAAGAGATCCACTTCCATCAGAATACATCCTCAAACAGTATGGTTGTTGAGGTATATAATGATCTCCTGGTTATGCTCATTTCACTCAGCATCAGTTCATGTAAGTCTCGCCAGTCCTCTCTGAGGTTACCTTCTGATGAAGATATACATACACACACACACACATACACACACACACGTGTGTGTGTGTGTATGTGTGTGTGTGTAAAACGTATCTAGATATTTATTTCTTCCCAATTAGAATGTAAATATCTTGAGGGAATACTATTACTTTTTTAGTCTTTTTCTCCCCAGCATTTAGCACCATACCTAGCACATCATAAGTACTTAATACATACTTGTTGGCTGATTGACAAAAAAATTCCCTACCAAAAAAAAAAAAAAGAAGAAGAAGAAGAAGAAGAAGAAGAAGAAGTAGAAGAAAGAAAAATCGGATGACCTACTATCAAGAAAGTAGCAGAAAGAATTTCTGCTTTGGGTACAAGATTACACAAGATGACTTCTAAAGTCACATAGAAGTAGAGATTGAGAGGCCCTGTATTTTCTCTCTTTTGATAACAAGTTAAAATTCTGTTGAATGAAAGATAAGGTTGGAAGAAAACAGCACTCATTTGGACAATCAAATTGATTCCATTATCTCCTGGGTCAAAGCTTTGAAATATTTGGGCTGTGACTCTTCAAATTTTCCTTATGTTGTTCTGTGAAAAAGAAAGCCTGAACTAGACTCCATTTCCTTGTAAATTGAAAAGTTCTTGTATCTGGATTTATGTCCATAAAAAGTAGCTTTTTTGGTAAAACATTAGACTTTTAATTTGAGGATCTAAAGCTCAAATCCTTATTTTGGTAGAAAATGTTGCCTGTGAGAAGAAGCATGGCACAGTGAGTAGGGCATTGAATTAGGAATCAGGCAGACTTAATTTCAAATCTCCCCTCAGACATTTAATAGTCATGACTACTTTCTGTATCTTGGTTATTATCATCTGTAAAATGGGAAAAGAGGTTAACTCAATGGCCTCTAAGGTATCTTTAAGCTAAAAATCTGTGATTCTAAACATAAAAAATAAGTTGTTTCACACAACTGTAGAAAAAAGTTGTGCTTTATTCTCCTTATAAAGCTAACATCCTCTTTTCAAGGACAGTAATAAAACTAATTCAAAATAACAAACTATGGACTTTAGCAATTATTTCTTCTTCTGTTTTCTTAATGTATGTTTAAGAAGTATAATTTCTTCCACTGAGAACTGCTTTCACTGTATCTCAAGAACCTTGGTATATGGTCTTATCATTATCATTGTCTTTTATGTAGTTATTAATTATATCTGATTTTTTTGGCCCATCCCTTGTTTTGGATTTATTAAATATCTATTTAAATCTGTGTCTACTGCTTGTTCTCCCTGAATTGATTGATATTTTTATTGTAATATAGCCTATACAGGATGTGTTCACTTTTTCAAAGAACTAAATAAATCACCCAAGCATTCAGTGGAACTCAATTTTCTTCATTTCTTCAGTAATCCAATCAAAATTTATTGCATGCCTATTTTGTAGAAGACCCTTAGGCTATATTGTTATTGGAAGACAAAATTAAATAAAATGCAGTCTGATCTTAACCTCTGGGAACTCACAATCTATTATGTATGCATTTGAGGTAGCAGTGGGAGGGGGAGGGCCTGGAAGGAATTGTTGATATTATTGTTCAGTCTTTCAGTCCTGCCCAACTCTTCAGGACCCCATGGCTCATGACATGCCAGGTTCTCCATTATCTCTTAAAGTCTTTCCACGTTCATGTTTGTTGTTTCCATGATATTATTTATCCATCACATTTTTTGCCTTCTCCTTCTCCTTTTGTCTTCAATCTCCCAACATCTTTTCTAATGAGTCCTATCTTCTCACTACATGGCCAAACTATTTAAGCTTGAACTTCAGTATTTGACTTTCCAATGAATAGCCTGAATTATCATTAAGAATCGACTGATTTGGTCTCCTTGCTGGCCAAGGGACTTTCTTTTTTTTTTTTTTCATTTTTAAATAAATTTTATTATTTTCCTTTAAAAAAAATTGTCAGTGTTCTTGACAACTCTCTAAGACTCTAAATTGAAGAGAAGTTGATATTTATCTGATAGTGTCCCTTAGCAAGGAAATCACAGACCATATAGCCCTTATAAGTAAAAAAAAAAAAACCAAAAAACAAAAAACAAAAAAACAGATCTGTGAATCACACCCAGGTTTTTTGGTTCTAAACTCAGCACTTTTTTCATGAAATAATGCTGTGTTCTCAGTTTGAGGTCTAGGACCTTTTACTTATTCTATATTGCCTTGCTCATACATATTCTTTGAAATCACAAAAGTATGGCGTAATCTTGAAAGGTATATGAGTTAAGACTTATGCATGACTTGGTTACCTGTAAATGAATGTGTCATTCATCTGAGTACAGGTAAAGGACTTAAGGTTCATCTTATACCACCACCTCTTCCCCAAACTCAAATCCCTGAAAGTACAATTTTATTTTTATTTTTTTTTCATTTTTATTTTTATTTTTTTTTATTTAATAATTACTTTATATTGACACTCATTTCTGTTCCGATTTTTTTTTCCCTCCTTCCCTCCACCCCCTCCCCTAGATGGCAAGCAGTCCTTTATATGTTGGATATGTTGCAGTATATCCTAGATACAATATATGTTTGCAGAACCGCACAGTTCTCTTGTTGCATAGAGAGAATTGGATTCAGAAGGTATAAATAACCCGGGAAGAAAAACAAAAATGCAGATAGTTCACATTCGTTTCCCAGTGTTCTTTCTTTGGGTGTAGCTGCTTTTGTCCGTCATTTATCACTTGAAACTCAGGTCTCTTTGTCAAAGAAATTCACTTCCATCAAAATATGTCCTCATACAATATCGTTGTCGAAGTGTATAATGATCTCCTGGTTCTGCTCATTTCACTTAGCATCAGTTCATGTAAGTCTCGCCAGTCCTCTCTGTATTCATCCTGCTGGTCATTTCTTACAGAACAATAATATTCCATAACATTCATATATCACAGTTTACCCAGCCATTCTCCAATTGATGGGCATCCGGCCAAGGGACTTTCAAAAGTCTTCTCCACTACAATTGAAAAGCATAGATCTTGTAGCACTCAACTTTCCTTACAATAAACTCATAGCTTTAACTCTGCAGACTTGTACTAATAAAGTGATATCTCTGCTTTTTATTATGCTGTCCAGATTTGCCATAACTTTTCTTCCAAGAATATAAAATTTAACACCATTTCCACTTTTTCTCCCTCTATTTGCTGAGAAGATATGGGAAATCTTAGTTGCTAAAATTTTAGGTTTGTGGCTGGTGGTGGTGGTTTGGTTTGGATTTTTAAATGTTAAGTTTCAACAAGATTTTACACTCTTCTCTTTCACCTTCATCAAAGCCTTTTAAATTGTTCACTTTCTACTATCAATTGTAATATATATACATATATATGATTTTTTATATTCCTGTCCACATAATTTGTTTGATACGCCTGTCCATGGAGTTTTCTTTACAAAGATACTGGAGTGGTTTGCCATTTTCTATTTTTTTTTTTTTTTTTTTTGGTACATGATTCCTTTGTCAGAATTCTTCACTATGACCTGTCTGTCTTGAATAGTTCTACACAACAGAATCCATATTTTCATTGTACTATGCAAGCCCCTCTGTCAAGAGTACATAGTAATCTAAGAGAGGAGGAGGGACTTTACTTTATCCCAATTCCACACACATTTGCAAATTTTTTACTATATGTCAGGATTCATATTAAGTATTGGGGATACAAAGACAAAAATAAGATAGTTCCTACTCTCAGGAGTTTATACACTCCAGGATAAACCAGGGAAACAAATAACAAATTTCTGTAGCACTTTATAATGCAAGAAGTGCATTAATACAGTCTTATGAAGTGAGAGTAGAGGTATTATTATTATCCTCATTTTAGGTATTTAGAAACAGAAGTTCTAAAATTGTCCCTTGTCCAAGGTCACATGGTTATTTAGTGGCAGACCTAGGACCTGACTGAACTCAATCATTCTGGCTCCAAGCCAGTCAATGTTCACTCTTCTAAACCACAATATTTCTTATATCAGAATAACTAGAACACAAAGAAAGATGTAATAAAGTCCATAAAAGAAATGCCAAGTGCTATGAGAAAATTCAAAAAAAAGACAAGGCTACTTTTAGCTGGGGGGATTCATTTCCATTTAATTAATAAATGACTTATGAATACCTCTATGGAGACTTCAAGAAAGAAATGGAATGTAAACTAAGCTTTGAAGATTTGCTACTACAGGTTTAATTGCAAAGTCACACTTTTTTGATAATCCTTATACTGAAACTACATCTTTAGTGGATGGTCCTCATGAGTTGCTGTGAAATCATCTACATGATAAATATTACTAAGGTCTCTTATTTTAATTCTATATATTTTCTTTCTTTTGAGATATGTTTCTTTTATACAACAGATTTAGGGGAAAGTGGAGGTAGGAGTAGGTTCTTTTTTTCTATTCTCTTTCACTTTATGGGATTGCTTTGTCATTGACATTTAGAGTCATTAGAGTTAGGTTTGCAATTATTCCTCTCATGTTTTTGCATTTTTAAACATTTTATCCTCCTACTTTTGTTCATTCAATACTTTATCCCTATAATTATTTCTTTCAATTTATCTTTTTCTCTTCTTTTCCTTCCTCTCATTGAAGCAGTTAATTCAAAATAATTCCTTCCTCTCCTTTCCTCCTCTCCAATTTCTTTGTTGGAATTTTTACCACTTTTTTCCAAAGAGAATTTCTTTACTTTTTCCTCACTGATTCTCTTCCTTTCTATTCTGCAATTTTATTTCCTGATTTGTGGTCTATGTTAGATTAGGTGGTCAAATGACATAATAGATAGAATGTTGGAGCTAGGGTCAGGAAGATCTAAGTTCAAATTTAGCCTCAGGCAAGTACTTACTAGTTTATGAAACTGACCAAGTCACTTAACCTCTGTTTGCCTCAATTTCCTTGACTATAAAATAAGGAATAATAATATCATGCATCTTCCAGCCTTGTTGTGAGGATCAGACAATATTTGGAAAGCACTTAGCTGAATGCCTAACTTATAGAAGGAACTTAATAAATGCTTATTTTATTTCTCCTTATTTCTTCTTTAATCTCTTCATATTCCTCACTGAGCTGGAAAAAGAAATAGCAAACTACTCTGGTATCTTCTCTAAGAAAATCCTGACTAAAAAAACAATTCAACAACTTTTTTCATTGAATTAAATCTTGTAAAATACCAAATTTGCCTTCTTTTTCTAACCAATTTATTGTCCATTTTTTTCTATTATCTTATGTTCTTAGACATATTAATTCATTAGCGGTGTTGTAGATAAAAGCAGTGTCTAATGGTATAAAATCACTTTGTGTCTGAAATCATGTTCTATAGCCGACCTGCCCATTACCATTCTCCTTCCCATTAGCCATGCCATCTCATCTCTTGTTCTTGTTATTCAGTCACTTTCAGTCATGTCTAATTTTTCATTAGGTTTTCTGAGGTTTTCTTGGCAAAGCTACTGGAGTGGTTTTGCTATTTCCTTCTCCAGTTCATTTACAGATGAGGAAACTGAGAAAAATAGGGTTGTCACTTGCTCAGGATAACACAGGTAGTAAATGTCTGAGGCCATATTTGAACTCACAAAGATGTCCTCCTGATTCCAAACCCAGCGCTCTAGCCATTACACCATCTAGCTGCCTATCTCATATCTTAGTCCATGCCATCCTCCAGCCTTCTGGATGCCAGATGCTCCTTGGAGCTCACATATTCCTTCATCTAGGAAAAATGTTGTCCATCAAGACATAACACCCTTTGACTTCTACAGTTAAATGCTTTATGAGGTCCCCATATTTCATCATAGGCAATACCTCTTCCTCCCTGGGACTACTACTCCACAGTGGAAGGACATTCTGGGACACCTCCCCAGTGAAGGGTTGAAATCTATTCATTTCCTGAGATTTCAATCACTCTCTTCTGACTCCTTTCTCATTCTCCTGCAGCATCTCTTCTTGCTGACAGGATCATAGGATGGGGTTGGTTAACTATAGCTGGTCAGCCAAATCTGGTCCACAAGATAAGAATGTTTTGGATTACTTTTTTACACTTTAAAATAAATATTTGTTGTGTATTAAAATATAAAAAATTTTTTAAGCTTATTTACAGTATATGGATTGAATTTGGCTCTTAGGTTTTAGTTTGTCAACTCCTAGACTATAAGAATCATTATCTCTTTACTGTTGATTCTGAATTTAGTAAATGTATATCACCAATTTCTTCTGTCCTCAACCTCTCCCCTCCCCATTTATACAATCTCCTACTCTATACCTTTGTTTGACAAAATACATTGATTTACTTATAGGAGAATCATGTTGTTTAGTTCAGAGTGGCTCAGTTCTGCTCACTCATGTTGTTTTCGCCCATTTCTTTAATTTGTCCTTACTGATGAAATTTTTTAAAATCTCTTAATAATCCCTCTTTTTTTCCAGTCCTATAAATCATTCTCTTTCTTTATTTCAGGAAGGTAGCAAGCTATACCAACAATGATTCTATAACACAGGATTTTGACATAGATCTTAAGAACAGATCTATGGATCAGTTTGTTCATCCCTTCTGGAAATCTGAAGTCAGTACAAGAGATACTCTCAATAAGCTTGGTAAGCATATGCATTCTCCTGTTGCTTCTGAAGGATTTTACTTTGCTAAGATTCTCTCTTTTGATATTGTGGACTCAGTTTTAATTGTTTTATCTCTGGAACTTAATTTCCCTTTCAGGAATTTATGGGAATGGGGTAAAGTATCTAGTCCATAATATTATTGGCCCCTGGGACCTTTAAGTATTCTCTTGAAGCTTATAAAAGCCTCAAGTAAATTTGAATTAACTGAAGTTAATCACAGAGGATGATCCTAGTTGTAAAGACAAATAGAAAGGAGTAGAAATGTTTATCCACAGTCTCAGAAAGATTCAGCTAGAGATGTTAACTAATATAAGATACCTTGCCTGAACCCAGCATAAGAAAAGAGTTAAATGGAATCCAGTCAACCTAACTCAGCTAGAAGTAAGGACCAGGGCTCTTCTGATGAAAAAAAAAAAAAAAAGAATATAACTGTCTTAACAGTGCTGGAGTAATCTTTCTTTTGTCTCTGAAAAAGGGTCTAAAAGGTTTGCTAACAATGGTACTGGAAATGTATTGATTAGTCTAGAGGAATTTTAACCTGTGTAGTCTTTTTCTAAAAAATTAGGAATCAGCAGTGGGAAGTAGACAGCAGCTATGGAAATGAAGTGCAGTAGCAACAGCAGCATACCAGGGGAGCTTCCAAGCCACAACAGCTGCAGGAGCCAGGCATAGCTGCAAGGGAGTTCCTGGACCATGATGAGATGCTACAAGAGCCAGAGCCAAAAAGCAGTGAAGGATAGAGCCACAGTGTGGAAAAGCAAACCTGGACCTCACCCTTCATTGGTACGATGAGTCATGTAGATCATGTAGGTCCCAAACCTATAAGAGGGGAGAATCATTGTACTCTCTGGCAATCTTGTATTTTTCTTCCCGCTTGGGTGGGCAGTGGGGGAGGAGAAGATGGGCAGGGTAAGAGAAAACTCTTAATATTAAGGTGTCATTTCAAATCTACAGCAACCACAGGTACCCCTAGGAAAATGGGGCTCATCAGAAAATGAAAAGCTTAACTTACTACCAACCCCAAGTTTTTATTTTTTCCGTCTGGGGGCTGAGAACCTTCAAACTCAGGATGTTGCTCTAAATTTGGAGAAACTGCTAGGATCCTGGGAAAGGTAGAGAATCTCTAGAGGGGAATGTTTCTTTAACTGTCTATGTGTTTCAATATGAATCCTTTTTTTTATTCTCTGTTGTATATAATAAACTTAGTGCCCATTCCATGCGTTGTTAGTTTGAAGTTGGCAAGAGAACTGAAAACACCTGGATAAGAGCAAAATGAGCTAATTTCTGATGTCTCAGAGGAAACCCCAGATGGAACATGAACCAAAATGAGAAATACTATTAAGAAACCCCTCCAAGTTGAATATGTTGTATTTAAAGCCTGAATTTTAGAATTGGGCCATGGATTATATTGGTGTGACATGGTATTGCCAATGAATTACTCAATTAGTTATTAAATAGAGCTAATCTGCTATGTTCTGTGGGTGTCATAGAGTATAAGCAAAGGCACAGCCAAAAACAGTGAGGGGACATGTAATGCCCATGTTTTCCTGCATAGTTTTTGAGGAACCTGTTGATTTAATACCTCTCATGCACTAGAAATAATTACAAATTTTAGACAAAAGCTTCTTTATAATACATCAAAGCTTGATTTTTAAAAATATTCATCTTGTTCAGTTACTCAGACATATACTCCACTAGTCCTGTTTTCAAGTCTCATTATCAAGTAAAAGCAACTATGGTTTTACAAGACCACAGAGACAAACCTCTAGATAAAAGTTCTTAACCAGGAATCCAAGTCACAAGGAGAAGAGAGGTGATTGGATAGATTTCCAGGTCTCAACAGACTTGGAAGGAAAAAAAAGAAATTTATCTTTATTTCGATGTATTTGGTTTCCTGTGTGATTTGATATATTTTGTTATGTGAATTTAAAAAATAATACTCCGGAGAAATCTGTCTAAAGGGATAGATGACATAAAAGAGTTTAACAACACCTGTTCAACAAGGTCACACTGTAGTGGAAAGACATAAAATATAGAATAGATGTCTGTCTTCCAAGGGCAACTCTAGCCAAGTTCAAAGAAACTCATCTGCACTGGACCTCAGAAAATTATTATTTTCAGTCATAAACACATCTCTGCAATAATCATCTTTGAAAGAAAGTATCATATAGTAAAAAAAAAAAAAAAAACCAGAAAATTAATGAAAAAATGCAAAGGATGGTGACCTAGCAGTATCAGACCTAAAACTTTATTATAAAGCAACAGTCATCAAAACCATTTGGTAATAGCTAGGAAACAGTGTTGGATCTATGGACTAGATTAGATATACAAAACACAATAATGAATATAGTAATTTATTGTTTGATAAACCCAAAGACTTCAGCCTTTAGGATAAGAATTTATCATTTGTCAGAAATTGCTGACTCAGTACCAAGATAAGCTTGAAATGGGTACATGATTTAGACTAAGGGTAATACTACAAGCAAATTAGGAGAACAAAGGAAAGTCAGATCTGTAGAGAATGGAGAAAGTTATGCCCAAACAAGAAGTATAGATCATTGTGAAATGCAAAATGGATAATTTTTATTATATTTGATTAAAAAGTTTTTGCACATACAAAACCAATGCAACCAATATTAGAAAGGAAACAGAAAGATGGAAAACAATTTTTGCAGCCAATGTTTCTTCTAAGGCCTCATTTCTCAGATATATAGAAAACTGTGTCAAATTTATAAAAATACAAGTCATTTCACAATTGATAAATGGTCAGAGGATATGAAAAGACCATTTTCAAATGAAGAAATTAAGGTAATTTCTAGTCATATAAAAATGTTCTAAATCACTATTGATCAGAGAAATGAGAATTAATTATAAAGTACCACCTCACACCTATGGATTAGCCAAGATGACGGGAAAGGATGATGAAAAATGTTGTAGGAGATGTAGGAGAATGGGGATAAAATTGTGAACTGCTCTAGCCATTCTGGAGAGCAATTTGGAACTATGCCCAAAGGGCTATAAAACTGTGCATTCCAGTACAACTATTAGGTATCTATATCCTAAAGAAATTATAAAAGAGGGAAAAGGATCCACATATCTAAAAATGTTTGTAATAGCTCTTTTTGTGGTGGCAAAGAATTGGAAATTGAGTGGATGCCCATCAATTACGGAATGGTTGAATAAGTTATAATATAGGGATATAATGGAATATTATTGTCCTATAAGCAATGATGAACATATTAGGGCATAAAAACCTCAAAATCAAATGCAGAAAGGCAGAAACAGTAAATGCTTCCTTTTTAGACTATAATGCAATAAAAATTATATTCGATAAAGGACCAGGAAAAGATAGACTAAAAATCAACTGGAAATTAAATAATCTAATTCTAAAGAATGAGTGAGTCAAACAACAAATCACAGAAACAATCCAATTTTATCCAAGAGAATAACAATAATGAAACAACATACCAAAACCTACGGGATGCATCCAAAGCAGTTTTTAGGGAAAATTTTGTATCTCTAAATAGCTACATGGATAAAATAGAGAAAGAGGAGATCAATGAACTTGGCATACAACTTTAAAAAAGCTAGAAAAAGAACAAATTAAAAACTAAATATCAAATTAGAAATTCTTAAACTCAAAGGAGAAATTAACAAAATAGAAACTAAGAAAATTATTGAATTAATAAGTAAAACTAAGAGTTGGATTTATTAAAAAACCAACAAAATAGATAAACCTTTGGTTAATTTGATCAAAAAAATGAAAGAAAAAAATTAAATCACCAGCATCAAAAATGAAAAGTGTAAACTTATGATCAATGAAAAAGAAATTAAAGTAATAATTAGGAACTATTTTGCCCAACTGTATGGCAGCAAGTCTGACAATCTAACCAAAATGGATGAATAGTTACAAAAATATAAATTGCCCAGGTTGACAGAAGAGGAAATAAATTACTTAAATAGTCTCATTTTAAAGAGAAGTTTCATTTTAAAAAAGAAATTGAACAAGTCATTAATGAACTCCCTAAGAAACAAATCTCCAGGACCAGATGGATTCATAATGAATTCTACCAGACATTTAAAAAACAACTAATTCTAATACTATGTAGAATATTTGGGAAAATAGATAAAGCCAAATTCCTTCTATGATACTTTTATATGGCACTGATGCCTAAACCAGGAAAAGTCAAAAGAGAGAAAGAAAACTACAGACCAATATCCCTAATGAATATTGATGCAAAAAATTGTAAATAAAATACTAGCAAAGAGATTATATCAATTTACCAGCAGCAATTATGAGCAAGTAGGATTTATACCAGGAATGTAGGGATGGTACAATGTCAGGAAAACTTTTACCATAATCGACCATATCAATAACAAAACCAACAGAAATCATATAATAATCTCAATAGATACAGAAAAAGCTTTTGACAAAATATAGCACCTATTACCCTTAAAAATACTAGAGAGAATAGGGATAAAAGGAGCTTTCCTTAAAATAACAAACAATATCTATCTGAAACCAAGATAAGCATTATTTGTAATGGAGAGAAGCTGGATGTATTCTCAGTAAGATCAGGGATGAAACAAGGATGCCCATTATCATCACTATTATTCAACATTGTCCAAGAAATGTTGGCTTTATCACTAAGAAAAGAAAAAGGAATTAGAATAGGCAATGAAGTTATAAAACTATCAATATTTGAAGATGATTTGATGATATACTTAGAAAATCATTCAAAAACCTACTAGAAACAATTAACAGCTTTAGCAAAGTTGCAAGATATAAAATAAGCTCACCCAAATCATTAGCATTTCTATATATTACTAACAAAGTCCATCAGCAAGAGACAGGAAGAGAAATTCCATTTAAAATTACATACAAAGAATGGTGGCTTAGCAATGCCAAACCAAAAGTTATATTATAAAACAGCAGTCATCAAAACTATTTGGTACTGGTTAAGAAATAGAGTGGTGAATCAATGGAATAGATTAGATACACATGACACAATAATGAATGCCTATAGCTATCTAGTATTTGATACCTCCAAATTTTAGTTACTGAAATAAGAACTCACTATTTGACAAAAATTGCTGGGAAGACTGAAAAATAATATGTCAGAAACATGGCATAGACCTTTTATCTTACACACCAAAATAAGGTCAAAATGGGTACATGATTTGGTCATAAAGGATGATACCATAAACAAGTTAGGAGAGCAAGAGATAATTTACCTTTCAAATCTTTGGAGAAGGGAGGAATTTATGAACAATGAATAAGTAGAGAACATTATGAAAGGCAAAATTGTCAACTTTGACCACATGAAATTAAAAAGGGTTTGCACAGAGGATGGAGCCAAGATGGCGGAGAGGAGACATGTCTTTATCTGAGCTCTTCCTGATGTCTCTCAGATCAACCCTAAATCAAGCCTCTGGTTTTAGAATGACAGAACCCACAAATATTTGGAGGGAAATAAATTTGCAGCAGAAGATATTTTGGAAGAAGTTCAGAAAAGGTCTGTTTCAATTGACAAGGAAGGAGGCACAGCACCAACAGTACAGAGACCCAGGGTGATAATGGCCCTCAAATTTGCAGGGGAATATAAATAGACTTTAGACAGAAAATGCCATCTGCATCCAGAAAAAAAACTAGAGACTGAATGTAAATCAACATACACTATGTTCACTTCTTTTTCATGTTTCTTTATCTCTCTCATGGTTTTTTCTTCTTGCTCTGATTTTTCTCTCCCAACATGATTCATAAAGGAATATGTATTAAAAATAAATATATTTACTACAAAAAAATTATGAACAAGTTGATTTCAGAAAAGCCTGGAAAAACTTACATGAACTGATGCTAAATGAAGTAAGTCGAACCATGAGAACATTGTACATAGCAATAACAAGATTATGTGATTATCAACTGTGATAGATTTGGTTCCTTTTCAATAATGAGGTGAATCCAGCCAATTCCAATAATCTTGTGATAGAGAAAGCTATCCGCATCCAGAGAGAGGATGATGGAAACTGAAAGGTGTATTTTCACCTTTGTTGTTGTTATTTACTTGCTTGTTTTTTCTTTCTCATTTTTTTCACTTTTTGATCTCTTTTTTTATTCTTGTGTATAAAGAATGTGAAAATATGTTTAGAATTGCACATGTTTAACCTATATTAAATTACATGCTGTGTAGTGGAGGGGGGAGAAAGGAGAAAAGGAGAAAAAATTGGAACACAAGATTTTGTAAGGGTGAATGTTGAAAACTATCTTTCCATATATTTTGAAAAATAAAAAGCTATTATTATTTTTAAGTGAGATAGCTAGACTAAGGACCACTGAGTTTAGGCCCTGAAGGCTGAATCTAGGATTCTATGTACACATATAAGTATTTTTTTCCTCCATAGACACTGAGAAGACAGAAAGAAAATTATAAGATGAAGCAGAGGAATTCAGATTAGATACCAGGAAGAATTTTTTTTTAACAGTGGTTGACCTTTTAAGGGGTTATGACATCAGCACATATTGCCAAGATGGTAACAATAATAATGATAAAAGGCAGCATTTACATAGTACTCTAAGTTTGCAAAGCACTTTACATATGTTCCATGATTTGATCCTCACAACACCTCTCTGAGGTAGTGCTATTATATTACCACTTTACAGGTGAGAGAATTGAAGCTGTCCAACTTATGTAACTTCTCCAGAATCACATAGCTAATAAGGGTCTGAAGCAGGATTCATACTTAATTCCTCATCATGACTATCTACTGAGCCACATAGCAGTCTCTAGGCAAGTTGTAAGTTCTCTCTTTAGACAATATTTAAGAATGAATATCATACTTTGGGGGGGAAGGGGCAGTATTCCCTAAAAACAGAGGAAAGATTGAATAATCTCTAAAAATCAATTAAAACTCTAAGACTTTAGGGCATGCTAAAACACTACATTCTTTATAGCTATTTTTATGCCCTCATTGTTGGACTCACCACAGTGAGCATCACTGTGATGAATTCTTAGAAAAAATTCTTAGAAAAAGTTGGATGTTTACTAAAGGTCTCAAATCTATATGATTTGAGCTCAAAACCCACATTTTCTCATTTATTGCATTATACTATATATTCTTTAAATCTCAGTTCAATTAATGTTGATTCAGAAAATTCATAAAGTTTCAAAGCTAGGAGAACCCCCAAGGTAATTTAAAGTATTCCATACCAGAGGAGGAATCCCCTGAAAAGCATCCCTGACTAACAAGATGACAAGGTAACATCTTGTCCCTGCTTGAAAGTCCAGTAGTCAAAATCATTACTTTGGGGCAAGCCTATTTTATTTTGGAATAGTGACTCAATAAATACAGTGTGTGACTTGGAATCAAGAAGACTCATCTTTTTGAGTTCAAATCCAGCCTTGAACATTTATTAGCTGTATGACCCTGGGCAAGTCATTTAGCCCTATTTGCCTCAGTTTCCTCATTTGTAAAATGAGCTGGAAAAGGAAATAACAAACAATTCCAATATCCTTGCTAAGAAAACTCCAAATTGGATCTTAAAGAGTTGGACATTCTCCTTCACACTACCTAAGGGACATTGAACAAGTCCATTTAATCACTCTGCCCTCATTTTTCATTTGTTAAAAAGAAAAATAAGTTGTATAATAAGTATAGTTGTATAGCACATAATATGTGCTTAATAAACACTTGTTTAATTGAAATTGAATTCATTATCTTTAAAGTCCTTTCTAGTTATAAAGCAATGATCCTAGCACTCAGATTGTTAGGAATTTTTTAATGATGGCAAACCAAAATCTGCTCCCTGTAGCACATATCCATTGGTCCTAGTTCTGTCCTCTCAGCCAAACTCTTCCACACAATGACACTTAAAATGTGGGTACACATGAAATGTGATCATGATTAAACCTTCTTTTCTTCACACTAAACATTTCCATTTTCTTCATCTTCTTCAAATGATCCAAGTATAGCATGGCTTCTAGGCCCCTTACCATCTTAAAAGCTTTCCTGAACTCTTCTAGCTTGATAGTATACATCTTTCAATGTGATTCTCAAGTCAAAGCAGGGCAGAAGACCGAGGGGCTACAATTTTCCCTGTTCTGAAAGAGCATATCACCATGTTTGGTTGCCAAGCCATTGTACTAACAATTCCCCCAGCAGCCACATAAGGGGACAGCATAGTGCAACAAAGAGCCCCATGTTTGCATTGAGAGGAAATAAGGAAACCCAGGATCCCTCTTTCTTCTATAGGAGAAGATTTCCTTCTGTCTGACCTTTTCTTGGCATCTTCTTTCAAGTAATCCAGAAGATATCTGTTAAATACCTTTGAAAATTATTGAAATTTGAAATAATTATTGAATATTGAAATAAATTATTAAAGTAATTTGAAAATTTTCTTGCTCCATCTTTAAGAACTTGACTTTCATGGGCACCAAAAATTAATCTGTGCTCTCAAGGATCTTACTATCAAATAAGATAACCATGCACACATATAGATATATATGAATTGCATGAGTATATATGTATACATAGACTTATATGAAATATATAAGTATAAATGCACATATAAATATATATGAAATGTAAGGAAATTCTGACTGGGGGAGAGGGAAGGGAATAATAACAGCAGTTGTAAAGATAAGGAAACTCTCACATCAGATGAGGTATTTGAGCTGAGATTGAAAGGAAAATAGGAATACTAAAAGATAGAGTTGAAGAGGATTCCAGGCAAAGGTATAGAGACAGGAAATAGAATACATAAAATGTAAGGAACAACATGAAGGCCAGTTTGAACATAAAGAAAAGCCTGGATCCATACGAGAGGCACAGTAGTGCCTGGGGGAGGAGGCCATTAAAAAAAAAAAAGAAAAATTATAGTCCCTAATTTGCTACTTGTATCCCATAAATGATTGCACAGACACATCCTCCCCAAATCCAACAGTTTGCAATGTGATGTAATCCCATGTTACATTATTCTGCCTTCTTTTGCAGCATTCACCCTCTAGACACATTGACATTCCTCCCCTCCTACACCAAATAGATCAGAAGCCCATTCCTCAGGTAGCAGACATAACCCTGAATTTGAGAGAGGAAGGAGGTCCTGCAGTCCCACTCCCAAACTGGGCTGATTGCCTAGAATGGTTTTAACCTGATTTATTTCAGCCTTTTTGTCTTCCCAGGGTCTTTGAGCATTTGATGATTTTATTTCGATTGAGTGCTTCACCATGAGTCACCTGCTTTTCCACTTTCCAGGCATCCCTGGTTTCTGAAAAAGAAGGAAATGGTGGATGTTTATTTTATCACTTTGCCCCAGCACAAGAGTTTAATAATTTAACAGTGGATTTAAAACAGCCCCTCATGGAGTCATTGCTGTTCTCAAATGTTTTTCCCCTCGATACTCATGTATAAGGTTTGGCCTGTCCTATATCATATTCTCCCTCAAAAGAATTGGTTTTGCTATTAAAACCTTGATTATGCTAAAGATGGCTCTACCAGGGCCACCCCCTCTACTGCTAGATCACTTTCCATCTGCCACTGTCACGGAGCTCACCATGGCTCACTGGCTATAAAATGTTTCAGATGTTTGCCAGCACCACTCTAATTTACACACATAAGTCTTTTCCCCCTTCCCCTCGAAGCATGGGGCAGTGAAAATTGTTCTGCCCTTAGGTCAATCCATCAATAAACATTTATTAGACACCTTCTATGTACCCAAAACCATGCTAAGTGCTGAAGATATATGAAAAGACAAAAGACAATTCCTGCTCTCAAATCTCACAGTCTAAAAACAGAAACACTTGTGAACAATTATGTACATTAACAGGATAAAAGGGAAATAATCAGCAGAGGGAAGGCATTAGAATTAGAGGAGATCAGGAAAAACTTCCTGTGGACTTGGAGAAAGCCCGGGAAGCTGAGGCAGTGGAGAAAGAGATGAAGAGAGAAAACATTCCAGGCATAGGAAAATAACAGGGCAAATTCCTAGTCAGGAGATGGAGGGTCTTGGGCAAGGAATAATAAAGTGATGTCACTGAATTACAGAGTATGTGGCAGTGATTGTCAAGGAAACCTTTACCTAAATCCTATGGTAAATGTTGGCTTTTTCATTCACCAACTTATTGGCTATGGGCAAATATTTCTAAATATTTGGACCTCATCTATAAAAGTAGCTGCCTCATCTGTAAAATGAAAGGCATAGGAGAGATTTTTTTTACTATTTTTCCAGATTTCTATCACAAGAGGAGGTAGGGTTTTGAATTCTGGCTCTGCTGTTTACTTTAGACAAATGATAACTTTTAGGGTTCAATTTTCTCTTCTATAACATAAAGCAATTGGATTAGATGAATTCTGAGCTCCTTCAAAGGTTAAAATCTATGATTTTACAGGACTATGAATTTGTCATTTATTGGCTGTATATGCTCAAATAAGGCCCTAACTCCTTCTGCCTCTCATTATACTCTTCTATCAAATAATAACATTTGCTTGGATGATATCTAAGATTTCTCATATCTCTAGTATTCAGTGGGTTTGTACTGTTTCTAGCTGTTCTGCCTGGCTCCTAGCTACAGAAAATGTTAGAAAACTTATAGTCCAAAAGGGTATTTCATGTAGTCGAGACCAATTTTATATTTCCATGAGATAAATGAAGAATTGACTCCATCTATCATATTAAAAAGAAAACAAGCCGTAACTCTTTTCTATTACATTTTAATTTTTAAATTGTTGGTATGTTTGTATGTTGGGTTTTTTTTTTTCGGGCAGGGGAAGGGGATTTTCATGCAGGAAGCATAGTGACAAAATGAAGGATGGTTGATCTGAAATCTTTCCCAAAATGGCGGTTCTGAAAAGACCACAGTAATGAGAGAACTCTTCCCTGAACTTAGTGCTCCTTTCCTGAGTGAAAATAGTTATATTGGTATTAACACCAACTCAAAGCCAACTAACTACTCCATTCACAGCCTTCTTTTCCATTCTTAAGGACTAATCTTTGTCCAATGCTTGCAGAAAGGAAAAATCAATTCACACATTTGTTAGCTGTGTTTTTATTCCCAGGGCTATTTTTGTATTTAAGTAAGACATTGACCTTTATGGACTTAATGAAAGCATAATTGCTCTTTGCAAGTGTGTTTAAATGACCTAAATGTTAGAATTCATCCCAAGGCATAGCCAGGCTTAACACACATATTTTTCTGTGCTAACAAGCCCAATGGAGGTAGAAAGCAATAGTGAAATAAGTAGTCTGGAGGACAGGAGATGAAAGGGAACCAGAGCTTTTAAATTTTCCCTTCACTGTGGACAGTAGACTGAATCTGTAATTATCTATAACATTCATATCCATGACATTACCCATGGCATTCATAGATTCATAGCTGGAAGGGGTCGTCAAGTTTAATTCCCTTCATTTATAGACAATTTGACATGAACCCAGAGATTCCAAGTGATTTCTTCATGTTCACATATGTAATATGTAGTAGGGATGCTATCTGAGCCCAGACTTTCTGAATCCAAATCCAGGTTCTTTCTCTTATACCTACCCAATCAAATCAGCTCTATTCAACAAACATATGAAATTGTGCTGTTATAGGCAAGTCACTTCCCTCTCAGAGGCTGTTTCACACATGCACACAAAGGATTGTGCACTAGAGGAACCAATGCTCTTTTCATCTGTAGAACCAGAAACCTTAAGGGACTGATAGAAATTTTTTTTTATTGCTCATACATTTATAACTTGTTTTTATTTATTTATCTTTTTCTTTATTAAAGCTTTTTATTTTTCAAAACATATGCATGGATAA